>NW_027361822.1:12457500-12702500 GCF_039654945.1 Dendrobates tinctorius
CCCGGGACTGCAGGGTGGCCATGACGGCCACCATGACCTTTGTGAATACCCTGGGAGCGGTGGCCAGCCTGAAGGGCAATGCTGCGGACTGGAAATGTAGGCCATTGATGGCGAAGCGCAGAAACCTTTGGTGCGGGGGAAAAATGGGTATGTGTAAGTAGGCGTCTTGGATGTCAATAGAGGCAAAGTATTCTCCCCGCCCCATGGCAGATATGACTGAACGGAGAGACTCCATCCGGAAATGCCTGATCCTGATAAACTTGTTCAGGAGCTTGAGGTCCAGAATGGGCATGACTGCCCCATCTTTTTTGGGCACCGTGAACAGGTTGGAGTAGAACCCCTGAAATTTTTCGTTCTCCGGTACGGGGACAATGACTCCGTTGTGCTGGAGTAATTTGATGGCCCTGAGTAAAGCCCTTGCCCAGGCAGTTACTTTGGAGGATGGGAAAGAAAAAAAAACGTCTTGGGGGGGGTATTTGATGAATTCTATCTTGTACCCAGAGGACACCAGCTCTCTTACCCATGTGTCGTGTGTGACAGAGAGCCAGGCGTGGCGAAACCAAAGCAGGCAGCCGCCTACCTTGCCGGTGTCGCCTTGAAATTGCCTCGAGTCATTTGGCTGAAGATCTCTGGAACCTAGGTCCCCTTGATCTGGGTAGGTGGGTACGCATTTTCCCCAACGGGTTGGTTCTATATGAAACCTGCCGATCCCTGTCCTGGCTGGGACAATCTGAAGCGGCGGAATTGGTCGCTGCAGCCCACCCGGGGTTGCGAAAGGACCAAAACCGTGTCTGAAGTTGGTGACAAAACGGCTGTTTGACCCTTTGCTGAGGGAGAAAACTGCTCTTTCTACCTGTGGAGTCAGAGATGAGCTGGTCCAACTTCCCACCAAATAGACGACCACACTGATAAGGCAAGGAAGTCAGGGAGTTTTTTGGAGGTTGAGCCTGCCCGCCATGTCCTCAACCATAAAGCTCTCCTAATGGAGATAGCATTTGCCGCAGCGAGTGCCGCGCAGTTGGCCGCATCCAAAGATGCATTGATTAGGTAGTCTCCAGCCAAAGTGATTTGATTTGCGAACTCTGATACCTCTGCTGGTAGGTCCATACCCTGCAAGGCTCTGTTCAATGATTCTGACCAAGCAATCATGGCCTTTGCTACCCAAGTTGCCGCAAATGAGGGGGAAAGTGCTGAACCTGATGCCTCAAACACTGAGCGAGCCAGGCTCTCTATGAGACGGTCAGTGGGATCCTTGATAGAGGATCCACTAGGTATGGATAACAGGGTTTCAGAGGCCAAGCGTGACACGGGTGGATCTATCGTTGGGGACTCTGCCCATTTCTTACGGAGATCAGGGGCGAACAGGTACCTCGCCTCGAGCGCCTTTTGGCCTGAGAAATGCTTGTCGGGCCCCTCCCTGTGTTGTTGCACTATGCCCACAAACTCGGGGTGAGAGCTAAATACTCTATGCGGCCGCTTTACTCACTTAAATGAGACCTTGTGACCTGAGGCCAAGGTGGAATCATCTTCAATCCCAAGGGTCTGGTTGACAGTCTCAATGAGACTGTCAACTGTTTCCCGGTACTCTGGAGTACCTGAATCAAGCGGCTCATCCGAGTCGTAATCTGAGCTCCCGTTAATGACCATTGGTGAAGGTGAGAGAGACGCAGAGCTTATGGATGCCGAAGCACCAGATGGACAGGGAGACGCTGTGTGGGTTCGTTTCCCCCGCGTCTGCCTAGAGTGAGAGCGGCCCCTGCAGGCCGGAGGCTCCTGTGAGGTGGAGGACCCCTCTAAAATAGGCGAGCCGCTATCCCTGCCCCTATCTGGGGCTCGAAGGGACTCGATAGCTCTCGTAAGCGATGCCATGGACTGCGACAGAGACAGAGCCCATTCTGTGGGACTCGGTACACTGGGCTCAGTCGCAGGGGAGGGCTCCTGGGCACGTTCGGAATCGCAAGCTTCACAAGTCTGTTTAGTTTGCGCATGTGGGAAGGCGGACTGACAGGAGGTGCATGCAACATAAAGGAACGTGTGCGCCTTAGCTTTTCTGGACATGGTGGCCCTGCTAAGTGATATGCTGAGGGCAAAAAACTGCTTAGCCTCTGGTAAAACAGAGGATGGCCTTCCTCCAGGGGTAGCTCTTACCCCAGTCCTGGACCCCCTTAGGTGTCCAGCCTGCCGACCAGCTGCTCCTTTTTCTAAAACAAAGTGCGCCTCGGCGTGTTGGCGGGCCTTCAGAAGAAGAGGCGACCGCCGGGACGTCATGGGGAGGAGCTTCCGTCCGCGGCCTAGCTCCGGCAGAAGCCGGGGACTAAATTTTTTACGTCCGCCCGAGGTCCCAGGGGCGGGTCCGCCGCAAGTGGCCACGTCACGGGGGGGGGGGTTGGGTGCAGGACTTCCGCCCGCGGCCTAGCTCCGACAGAAGCTGGGGACTAAATTTTCGGCATGCGCCCGGACCCGGGATGGGACCGCCAGAAGCAGGGGCCTGGGCAGAAAAAATGCACCGCCGCCTGCCACGCTGTGTGGCGCACCCCGTGGAAGCCCGGGGATGTGGGCCGAAAACGACGCCACCAGAAGTGCCGACCCCGGGGGTCTACAGGAGCCCTCCCAGCCCACCTCCTTCCATGCCTCACCCCTAGATGTCCATTTGATCCTCAGGTGGGGGGGGGGGGGGGGGGAGGGGGGCTGCAAAAAACCTAAGGACGGTGCAGGCACCCTAACTCCTTCTTCCCTATGGGGATGAGGAGAGGGACCGTCCGCCACCTTCCATCACCGCTGTCTGGCATTGGTGATGCAGTGGGGGCCGAACGGACTGTTCGTAGGCCTCTGTACAGCCTAGGGTTTCACTACCTTAGGGTGGTCAGGGCTCAGACCAGCATCATGTCCCACGTTGCAGGAGAGGATACGTGGAGGCGACACTCGCACGTGCTCGCCCGTTGTTGGTTTGGGGAGATCGGACCCTTTCAATACGGTCCGTTACCCCTGTCTTATCTTCATGGAAAAAATGACAGAGTCTGGAAAAAAAGACCAGACGTGTGCCTCCAATGGACACTAAGAAAAAATTTGTTTTGCCTGCAACCGAGATGAGGGTGTATACTGCGGTGGAGGAGCTAACCTTTTTTTCATTCACTTAGTGTCAGCCTCCAGGCGGCAGTAGCATACACCCACAGTCCTGTGTCCCCCAATGAGGCGAAGGAGAAAAGTTTTGATTCTGAACTTGTAAAAAAAAAAAAAAAAGTTTCTTTTTTGTGTTTTTTTTTTTCCAGGCTCCACATAGAAGCCTATAGAGAAAAGAAAAGATCACCAAAACTGCACAGTTCATACGGTGTCTTTCAGAGTTTTCATGAGATCACAATCACTTTATCGCGCAAGGAGGTTTTTGTAACCATCACCAACTATCATGTACGGCGTCACAGTCTGTGGAATCCAGAGATTCTTTCACTTTTTCTTTTGACTCCATTGATAGCGTCGACTCAAAGAGCTGCAGCTCCAAGGCAGGTTACCAAGAGTTAAAGGGAACCTGTCACATCATTTCAAGCATCTAAACTGTCCCCAGTGCGCTGTTGGTGATGTAATGCGCATCACTTGATGTTTTTTAAATTAAAAACAGCGATGTAATAATGTTCAAAAAGCACTTTATATAGTTAGCTCGTACTGGATCATTTAGTCATAGGGGTCGTGCTTCATTTTCTGTTCAGTCACAGGCGTCATAGCCCGCTCCATTTGATTGACTTCCCCAGTTGCGCCAACGTCACTGGAATCCCACAATTGCACAGTGTGTAGCATGGAGCCGGCTGTGCTTGCACAGTGTCGAGCAGGGAACCGAGCATGCGCCGTGACATGAGGCTCCCTGTTCGACACTGCGCAAGCACGACCGACTCTACACTACACACTGTGCAAGCGCTGCCCCCTACTCTTCTCAATCAATACCTTATTGCCTGGGACAATTCACAACATTCCATGGCTTCCAGTATCATCTATTCTCTGATGACACTCAGATTTACGTCTCTGGCCCAGAAGTCACCTCTCTGCCGTCCAGAATCCAAGAGTTTCTATCAGCCATGTCATCCTTCTTCTCATCATGCTTTCTACGGCTCAATGTGGACAGAAATGAACTCATCTTTCCTCGATCCCACACAAGCCCCTATCCAATCTCTCTATCACAATAATGGACATTACGCTCAACTCTGTACCGGAAGTCTGCTGCCTTGGAGTAACCCTCGACTCTGCCCCTTCCTCTGGAATTCTCTACCCTGTACCCCAAGGGTACCGTTACACTTAGCGATGCACCAGCGATCCCGACAACGATATGGATCGCTAAGTGGTCAGTAGTGAGCTGCCACACAGGCAGATCTCACCAGCGACATAGCAGGGATCGGGGGTCGCTACCTGTCAGACGCGGAGATCCTGACGTCCTCCCGCCCGCGTCCACGCGTCGCTTGTCGGCGCCACAGGAAGTCCAGCAGGAAGCGCCCGACGAGAAATGGTCCCGACCTCCTCGCGCGATCAGCGATAACCAGCGGGGAAGCCGGTTGGAGGTAATTATCAGACATAGCGATATCGCTAGCAATATCGCTGCTATGTCACAAAATTGGTGACGTTACAGCGATATTGCTAGCGATATCGCTATGTATAACGGGGGCTTAACATGTCCGATTATCTACCACATTGGGACCTTTCTGATGGAACTTGAAAACCTCTCTCTTCAAAAAATCTTACAGCCTGCAATTACCCCATCGTCACCTCACCACCAACGGAGCTGCTGCAAAGTGCTAACCAACCATTTCCTTCCCATTATCCTGTAAACTATAAGCAAGCCAGGGCAGGGCACTCATATTTGTGCTGGGCTGTCATGGTTTGTTCATTGCAATTTATATTTGTTTGTTGTATGTAAACCCTTTTCACATGAACCGGCCCATGGATTCAATGATGCTCTAAAAATAAGCCGGATTACTTACCGGTAATGCTCTTTTAATGAGTCCACGACAGCACCCACTGGAGGTATCGGATCCGCCCATTTGGAACAGGAAACCCTACAGGAAAGATAAAAGGGGCGGTCCGCCTTTCCTCCTCAGTTTTACGTTTCAGAGTACCAGAAGGACCGCCAAGGATTAGGCAATGTTCTCTTATTTTAACATCTTTCTTATCCATTATTTGGTTGATATACTTTAACTATTGATATCTTTAGGGAGGGAAGTGAGCGGGTGCTGTCGTGGACTCATTAAAAGAGCATTACCGGTAAGTAATCCGGCTTTTTACTCTTCGCCACGACAGCACCCACTGGAGAGATTCCAGAGACCATCACCTGGGTGGGACCACCGTGCCAAGGACAGTCCTGCCAAAGCTTAAGTCAGAGGTTGATGAAAGATCAAGTCTATAGTGGTTATAGAAGGTAGAAGGGGATGACCAAACTGCCGCCTTACATATAGTTTCAATCGGAACATCTCCCTTTTCCGCCCAAGAAGTTGCCATTGCCCTGGTGGAATGCGCCCTGATGTTCCCTGGAGGATCTTCGTTTTTTGCGGAGTAGGCTAAACGAATGGCCTCTCTGATCCACCGGAAAATGGTGCTCTTCGTGACTCCATACCCCTTCTTACAGCCCTGAAATGAAACAAATAGGGCCCTACTCTGCCTCCAACTGTTGGACCTCTCAATATATTTTAGGACAGTTCTTTTGACGTCCAGAGTATGGAACTTCTGCTCTTCCGGAGTAGAGGGATTTTTATAGAAGGTTGGGAGGAGTATCTCCTGAGATCTATGGTATTTTGTTGCCACTTTTGGCAGGTAGGCAGGGTCTGGTTTTAATACCAATCTGTCTTGGTATTCTTGAAAAAAAGGTGGATCTATTGACAAGGCCTGGATATCACCCACTCTTCTAGCTGAGGTCAGTGCTACCAAGAGGGCCATTTTAAGTGCTAAGTATTTGAAGGGAATTGTATCGATCAGCTCAAAGGGGTCTACCGTTAGGGCGTCTAAGACCAGATTTAGATCCCATGTAGGGACGGAGGGTATGTGGATTGGAGCTATTCGTTCACATGCTGTAATGAATCGAGTTATCCACTTGTTGCCTGCTATATTATGGCCATATAGTGCTCCTAATGCCGATATTTGTACTCTTAGCGTATTTACTGCTAAGCCTAAGTCTTTCCCTTTCTGCAGAAATTCCAAGATTGGGATTATCGGAACTTCTGCTGTATGAGGTACTGTATGGAATTGAAGAAATTTTTTCCATATTCTAGTGTAAATTTGGGTTGTGGACTGTTTTCTACTTTGTAGTAGTGTAGTAATTAAAGACTCAGAGAATCCTCTTGTCCTCAATAACTGCCTCTCAAATTCCACGCCGTCAAGTGCAAGCTGACCACTTGAGGGTGGAAAAAGGGGCCTTGGGAGAGTAGGTTGGGAGTCGAAGGAAGGACCCAAGGATCTGTTATTGACATAATTTGCAGCCACGAAAACCACGGTCTTTTTGGCCAGAACGGTGCTATTAAGATTATCCTTGCTTTGTCGTCTCTGATCTTCCGAATTACTTGAGGTAGGAGGATCAATGGAGGGAACGCATACGCCAGGTTGAAATTCCATGGAGCTAGAAGGGCGTCTAGTATGTCTGGGTGATCTGATGGAGATAGGGAGGCAAATGTTTTTATCTGCCTGTTCTCCTTTGTGGCGAAAAGGTCCACCTCGGGTTGTCCCCATAGGGCTACTATGTCCCTGAAGACCTTATGATTGAGGCACCACTCTCCTTGCCGTAGAGTGTGTCGGCTTAGGAAGTCTGCCTTTTGATTGCTCTCGCCTCTGATATGAAGGGCCGAGAGGGACAAAAAATAGTTTTCTGCTAAGTTTAAAATTCTTGCCGCTGAAGACATCAGTCTCTGATCGAGTCCCTCCTTGTCTGTTTATATAGGCCACTGTGGTGGTGTTGTCCGATAGGATCCTGACATGCTTCTGTTGGAGCTGCGGAAGGAAGTTGTATAGAGCATAGAACACTGCAGTCAGTTCTTTTAAATTGGATGAGTACTCGCATTCCTCTCTATTCCACCTTCCCTGATGAAACCCATTCTCCATGTGGGCTCCCCAGCCCTGGGGACTGGCATCGGTGGTTACGATACAGGATGGAACTATAACCCATGGAACTCCTGAACATAAATGGTCATCATCTAACCACCACTCTAGAGAAGTCAAGACTTCTTGTGACAGGGTTATTTTGCTCTGTAAATGACCACTATGTCGCTTATCCTCTTGGAGGATCTGGTGTTGTAGTGTACGGACATGGTACTGGGCCCACCGGACTGCAAGAATTTAGTGATCCTAATAGTGACATTGCTCCTCTCAAGGACACACGTGGTCTATCTATAGCTGCTCGTATTTTTTGTTTCGTGAGGGTGATTTTTACCTGAGGTAGTAGACATCTCTGGGTCAAGGAATCTAGTTGAAATCCTAGAAATGTCTGGAGAGATTGTGGATCGAGTCTGGACTTTTGGATATTGATGATCCAGCCAAGGCTCTGAAAAGAGGAGATTGCGTCAGTCACGCGTTCGGTACATTGTTTGACTGAATTCCCAATTATTAGGAAGTCGTCTAAATACGGCACGATCAGTGTGTCCTTTTGGCGAAGGTAGGCCATCACTTCTGCCATCACCTTGGTAAATATTCTTGGTGCCGTGGAAAGCCCGAAGGGCATGGCCGCGTATTGGAAATGACGAATCCTGCCCTCGACTTCCACTGCGACTCTTAGATATTTCTGGAATCTATTGTGAATAGGGAGATGATAATAAGCATCTTTTAAATCAATCCCTGCCATTACGCAATTTGGGAAAAGAAGCTTTATAGTGGATCTAATTGATTCCATTTTGAAGTTATAATTTTTTATAAATGAATTAAGCTTCTTTAAATTAATAATGGTTCTAAACGTACCGTCTGGTTTAGAAACCAAAAACAGGGGAGAGTAAAAGCCTCTACCCTCTTGTTCCTCAGGGACGTCAACTAAAACTTTTTTAGCTAGTAGGACTCGAATCTCGTCTTCGAGAGCCTTTTGCTGAACTGAGGAATTAAGGCGAGTTATAACAAAGAACTCATAAGGGATCTGAAGGAATTCAATATTTATTCCTTCCTTGATTATGTTCAAAATCCATGGGCTTAACGTAATTTGTTCCCATTTGGTAACAAAAAATTTTAATCTACCCCCAACTGGTGGGTCTAAACTCTTAATTTTTATCTCTCCTATATGTTGGCCCTCTGAAGATGGTACCCTTCTGCTTTTCGTCTTTCGTGGCCCATCTATTCGTTCTGTCCGACTGTCTTCTTCTCCCGAATGGCCGTCTCTTAAAGGTTTTCCTATAAAATGGAATGGGAGAATCACTGAAGGCCTTTTTCCTCTCTTTTGCCTTGGCGAGAATTTCGTCTAAGGCTTTCCCGAAGAGGAACTCACCCTCGCATGGGGTTGCACTAATTTTGGATTTTGATTGTGCGTCCCCTTTCCAGCTTTTTATCCACAGCGCGCATCTGGCGTTATTCACCAGGGCTGCCGACCTCGCTGCCAGTCTTAGGGTGTCCGCTGAAGCATCTGCCATAAAGGCAGCTGCACCTCTTATCAACGGGATGGCTGCACGCAGTTTCTCCCTTGACACTCTTTGCTCGATCTGCTGATCTAATTGATCTAGCCATACCAGCATTGATCTAGCAGTACATGTGCTGGCTATTGCGGGTTTGAATACCCCGGTGGTGGACTCCCAGGACCTTTTGAGCGAAGATTCTGCCTTTCGGTCTAATGGGTCTGCTAACAATCCTGCGTCCTCGACCGGGATCGAGGTCTGTTTGGAAGTGGAGGCTATGACGGCATCCACCTTTGGTATTTTAGTCCATTTCAATAGGTCTTCATCAGTGAACGGATACTTCCGTTTTGAGGCTGATGGGAGAAAACCCCTCTGGTCGTGTTTTTCCCACTCTCTTTTGATGAGGTCCTTAATTGCCGGTATCACCGGAAATGATCTCCTCTTTTTTTCTGCCAATCCCGCAAACATAATGTCCTGCGCGGTTTGGGCTCCCCTTTCCTCTTCACACCCCATAGTATTTCTAACCGCTTTTACTAGGTTATCTACGCTGTCCAGTGGAAAACATGCGCGTCCTTCCATCTCCGAGGATGACGATGAGGACGTGAATGCGGAGCCTGAATTTAACTCCTGTTCTTCCTCTGACTCTGAACTAACAACGACCTGTTTCTTATGACTGGACTCTGAGGGAGTGCTGGCGCGGTTGATGGCTTGTATCTCCTCCCTAATTATGGCTCGGATATTTTTAGAAGATATCGTCGACCCCTGCCTGGTCTCTTTCATGCATTGTTTGCAGAGTTTTTTGGGGTAGGAGTCAGGGAGAGGCTCTGAACATAATGCGCATTCTTTATGTTTAGTTTTTTCTTTTTTCTTTGACTGAAGTGGGAGGTCAAAGGTAAAGAGAGGGGGGGGGGGGGGGAGGAGGTTAGCTTAATAGGTAGAGTATATACTTTGCACACTCGCCCAGTGAAGCTTAATACCGGGTCGGATGGCTGAGACGGTCTGGATCTGGTTTCTGCTGCCTCGCTCCTGCGGGCAGTCTCTGTCCTGGCGCTGCAGTCCCTGGTGGAATTGCCCCCAGCTGAATCCCCTGCTGGGGCCTGCGACTCCGTGGGGGACGACATGGTTCCATCGTTGCAGCGCTGTTTTATCTTCACTCCTGTCGTGCCCCCGGAAGTCGCCCTGTGTCAGGGCGCATGCGCCGCGTCATCGCCATCCTACCCCGGAAGTTCAACCATTACTTCCGGGGCATAGGAGCGTCGGGCGCCGGCCGGCTCCTGCGCCACCGCTACTCACACGCGCGGTTCGCGCGCTCATGGCTTCACCTCCCACGCTGTATCCCCACCGATGGGGGGGGGGGGGGGGGTGTTCTGCCTCCGGATGCCAGACCGGCCCGCTCCCTGGTAGGACCGGGCGGCCCTCCCCGGACCCGGTCATCACCGTTATGCCACCAGACGAGGGGGGAGCCGTCAAACGGAATCTCCCCCGACGCTGCTTCCGGACTGCAGCCCCTGCCGTTCCCGAGGAGACCGCACAGGTGGATGCATGGCCCAGGTAAGATCCTGCAGGATCCTGCTCCATTTGGAACAGGAAACCAAAACTGAGGAGGAAAGGCGGACCGCCCCTTTTATCTTTCCTGTAGGGTTTCCTGTTCCAAATGGGCGGATCCGATACCTCCAGTGGGTGCTGTCGTGGCGAAGAGTAAAAAATAATATTTTCCTAAAGACTATACATTGTTTGTACCAGTAGAAAGGCAGCAAACTTGGACATACTTTATGCTTTTTCTTATTTTTAAGGTTGCTCCTGTTCATTCACCTGATGAAATGGCTTCAGCAGAACTCTCCTAGATTAAGTCACTCCCCAATTTCAAAATTTGATAGCTGGGATTCAGACATCTTATTGAGACACAATAGCTTCTATTTGGAAGTAGAATCTGTGACTTCTCTACATTTAGTGGTTACTACTCACCTGAGTCGTCATCTGCAGGAATCTCCTTTTTACACTGCACATTACTTATCACATGAACGTTGGTATTTTCTTGCTTACAGTCCTGTGGAAGAAGAGGACGGGGACATCTCTCTGGTGTTGTCCTCTTACTGGATACAACTGGAGGAAACACATACAGGGACTGAATTCATTCTTTACATACAGATAATTATAGGCCGTGTGTATTTAGTCCTGTCTATTACCTGGTGATGTGAGGGGCTGGGGAACCTCCATCATGACGTCCTTGTACAGATCTTTGTGTCCTTCTAAATACTCCCACTCCTCCATGGAGAAATAGACGGTGACATCCTGACACCTTATAGGAACCTGACACATACAATGATATCGTCATCAACCAGATCCCTCCATAGTGTTACTGTATAATGTCCCAGCATTCCCAGCAGTGTCACCTCTCCAGTCAGCAGCTCAATCATCTTGTAGGTGAGATGTTGGAGCTTCTGGTCATTGATGTCCTTGTGTATCAGGGGGTGAGGTGGAGGCCCCGTGATTGGGCTCAGGGGTCTTCCCCATCCCTCAGACACAGGGTCCTGACAGCGCTCACTAGAGGTCTTCTTCACTACTGTGTAATCCTGGTTATGGAGAGACACATTAATAAATCTCCCTACAGACATTTCCAGAGTCCTCACCTCTCCAGTTCTGTCCATCTGTTATTCCCATAGATAAGAATGATGTAATGTGACGTCATCAGAATCTCTCACCTCTCCAGTAAGCCGGAAGAGGATCTCTAGGGTGAGGTGTAATATCCGCTCCGCCATCTTCTCCCTGGTCCTATCCATCAGGAAAGTTCTCTTATATAGAAGATCTCCACTGAGAGGATCGGATATTGTAGAGATCTGAATGGGGAGAAGATGGCGATGTAACATCATAAAGAATTACTGGTGACAAGAGGAAACATATGAGGAGATATAACATGCAGAAGTTCACTACCAGTAACATTTGGAGAACTTTCCCCAAAATTTTGATTTACGATGAATAAAATCACACATTAGGAAGCCTCAAGTTGCCTGGATAATATTGTGAGATTTCCTATGAGTCAACTGAACATGTTTTGGCTTCAGTTATGTAAGCACATCCATTTACCGTATTTTACAGTCTATATGACGTACTCCAAATTTTGAGGAAAAAATTGGAAGAAGCGCTTTTTTTAATAAAATGGTGGTGCTTCTTACAATCCATGTGTCTTATGGCTTACCGGGGGGTGGTGGCTGCGGTGAAGCGGGGTCCCAGGGTCGCTGCTGGTGGAGGCAGGAGTGGGGCGACACTGCGGGTGTTAGGTGGTGCAGGCCACGGTGGAGCTGGGTCGCTACTACAGGAGTCAAAAGTGGAGCATTGCTGCAGGCCACAGGCTAGGATGAGGGGGTGTTCGGATGTGCGACGCTGCAGGTGTTCGGTGGTGCTGGGGCTCCGCTGACATTTTCTAAAAATCGGACGTTGCCTGCCTGAATCCTGCTTATACAGGTACTATACACATGATCAGGCTTTTAAATTCATCAATTAGGACTGCTCTAAGATGGGTTACCTTGACGTTTGGTGGAGTGGCTTAGTATACATTTTTTTTTGCAAAAAACGTATCAACTAAATACCCTGTTTTGTCATCATCTTTTTACTAGCACTTGCTGTTCATGGTTACTTTTTACAACAGAGTATTTTTAAGTTTTACTGTATTTTTCTGTGCTTCAGTCTGTTGGTGGTGTGAACACTGTCATACAGACTTGTTTGCAGTGTTCACAGCCCATGTGTGTTTTTGTGACATTTTGTAAACGCCCGGAGCCCCAGCACTTCCATGATTTACTATGTGGTGGACTACGGGAAAATGGCTGCCGGGGGAAGCAAGCGCAGACGGAGCAGCAAGTGAAGAATTGATTTTATTTTTACGCCGTTCCTCGTGCGGTTAAGATGATTAGATGACTTTATTCTTCGGGTCAGTGCGATTGCAGCGATACCAGATTTAAATCTTTTTTTTCCTTTTGGCTGCTGTCACACACTAAAAAACTTTTTTTATTACAAAAACAAGTTTTTGCACTGCCGTATTTTAAGAGCTATAATTTTTCCATTTTTCGGCTGACAGAGTCATGTGAGATCTTGTTTTTTGCAAGACGAGATGACATTTTTTGATCGCTAACTATTCCAATTTTTGGGAGACAGAATGAACAAAAACCAGCAATACGTGAAAATATTGTTTTGGGGGGGTTTATGCCGTTCAATGTGTGGTAAAATTAATAAGGCAGCTTTTATTCTTCAGGTTGGCACAATTACAGTGATACCATAATTATAGTTTTTTTTAATGTTTTACTACTTTTACACAAAAACTTTTAGGGTACGTGCACACGCTGCGGAATCCGCACGGATTTTGCAAAAACCGCAGATAATCCGCAGGTCCAAAGACCAAATTTTATATATATATATATATATATATATATATATATATACACACACACACACACACACACACACACACACACATACATATACATACACACACACAGTATTTTATTATTTTCTGATTTGTTCAAAAATATTTTTACAATTTTTTTTTAAATTTATGTAGTCCCACTATGCAGCCTGATCGCTGTTATAAACCATTACACGAGTAGATTGGCACGCAAAAAATAAGCGCACACCCAACCCCAGATCCTAAAAAATGGAGACACTACGGGTCTCAGAAAATGGCAACTTTTTTTTTTTTTTTTTTTTTTTTTACAAATTTTGGAATTTTTTTCATCACTTAGATAAAAAAGAACCTAGACATGTTTGGTGTCTATGAACTCGTAATAACCTGGAGAATCATAATGGCAGGTCAGTTTTAGCATTTAATGAACCTAGTAAAAAAAACAAACAAAAAAGTCAAAGTGTGGGATTGCATTTTTTTGGAATTTCACAGCACTTGGAATTTTTTTTCCCGTTTTCTTTTACACAACATGGTAAAACCAATGGTGTCGCTCAGAAGTACAACTTGTCCCACCAAAAAACAAATCCTCAAATGGCCATATTGAAGAAAAAATATAAAAGTTTTGGCTCTGGGAAGAAGGGGAGGGAAAAATGAAAATGCAAAACTAGTCATTAAGGGGTTAAAATATTTCCTGCACTCTGAACATAAATATGGTTTCCTAACAGGGTGAGCTGCTTGTGCTTCATCATCCCTTCTGTGATTTTTAATTTTCCTAACAGCCTTTGATAGGACCTGTTTATACTGCTCAGACGATGGATCTTTGCTTTGCTCTTCATATGTATGTTGTGTTATGCCGCCATCTTCTGCTTTGAATTCTAATGATATCCGATGTCCTTGTAATCTCCCGGAACAGGCATCTGCCAAAAACATAACCTGTATTAAAACAATTGTCTAAGTAAAAGAATTTGTCACCTATCCAGGTGAAAACTTACTGAGCAGTGGAAGTCCAACCATTTGGATCCAGGTCGCTCAGCAGAGCAATGAATTCTTCCCCATGATGAGGCACTCTTACCCCAGTTATAAAGTGGAGCAGCAGGTCAAATGCTGCTTATTGCTGTGATGCGACACATTTCCCCGCCTGTTTTATCACAGTAGGGTGTATTTGTGAGGAGTCCTCAGTCCTACTGCGAGCTCCTACTGTGTCATCTGTATACTCGCTTAGGTTTCCTCCCCTTCCCCATAGATGGGATATGATCATGTCCCTGCATGGTTAGACACATCCATTACACAGTACACAGCAAGGGCACATTTATAAGATTAACTCAGTGCATCATTTTTCCACACATCCGATTGTGGAACTTAAACCTGTCACCTGCTTTTGGCCGCTATAAGATGCGGCCACCACCTTTCAGGGTTTATCTACGGCATTTTATAATACTGTAGATAAGCCCCCTGATCCGACCTGAAAGATAAGAAAAATAACTTCTTATACTCACCCGCCGCCCTCCTGCTTGCTTCATCGCTCCCTGGCATCACACTCTTGCGCAGGCGTACTTCTCTGCCCTGTTGAGAGCAGAGCAAAGTCCTGCACTGCGCAGGTGCTGGGCCTCTCTGACCTTTCCCGGCGCCTGCGCACTGCAGTATTTTGCTCTGCCCTCAACAGGGCAGATAAGTACGCCTGCGCAGGAGCACGATGCCAGGGACCGATGAAGAAGGAGGGCGGCGTCGCAAGAAGATGGGAGGACCCGGACCTGCGACACCCATCAGACCGGACCGCCCCCAAGGTAAGTATAATAAAAGTTATTTTTCTTATCTTTTAGGTTGGACAGGGGCTTATACATTAGAGATAAGCCCTGAAAGGTGGTGGTCGCATCTTACAGCGGCCAAAACAGGTGGCAGGTTCCCTTTAATATTTGTTTTATTTTTATTTAAATGTACTTTGGTCATGGGATAACCCCCTTTAGGTCTTCTATCATAAGGCTACAGTCGGCCAAACCCACTAATGTCAGTGGGATCTGCTGGCAGTCTAATATGTTTACTGCAACTGAAGAGGCTACGACGTCCAGAAAGAATGTTGTGTTGGAATCTCTGTTATGAAATGTTGGAGCAACAGGAAAGCAGAATTAAAGGCTCAGTCCTGCTCTGCTCACTTCCAAATTGGCAGGTGAGGGGAGGTCAATTGGCACCCTCCCTACTGATACCTGGCAGTATGCATGCCTGATCAGTATAGGAGATGTCACCTGCCCCATTTACCTCCTGATGAGGAAATGAACGGTGCATAAGTAACTTTTTAAGATAGATAAAGGCTTGCAGCACAAATTTGGGCCAGTCTTCGATATCTGATTTTTTTTTGCCCCCTATTTAGAGCACTGAGAATAAAAACTTAAAAAAAAAAAAACAAAACTAAACTACATACTGGTAATCGTTTTTTCGAGCGCATGACAGCACACCTGAGAGGTGGAAACCTAAATACAGTGGTGAGGGGACGGGGGGAGGTTTAAGGGTGCTGTCATGTGCTTTGGAAAAACTGATTACCAGTAAGTACTTTAGTATTTTACTTTCATCCATGAGAGCACAACGGAGAGATTTATAGAGAAACTAATCTACAGCAGGGAAGGACCCATCTACCAAAGGATAGGTCAGCAGAGGAAGATAGCTCCAAGAATGTTGAAGGTGAGGACCATGTTGCAGCCTTTCATGTTTGGGAGATGGATATATCTGCCTTTTCTGCTGAAGTAGTTTCTGGTTTCAACACGATTCTATCCTCAAAAGCCTGAGTATATGGGGATTAACTGATAAGGCTTGGATATCGCTCACCCTACGGGCCGAGGTCAATCTTACTGGAATGATTTCTTTTAAAGTAAAGTTCTTAATAGACAATTGCCGCAATGATTCAAACGGACTTTCCAGCAATGCCTCTTGAAATGAATTTAGATCCCAATGAGGAATTCTCGGATCGAGAAAAGGCCTAGACCTATCACAGGACCTAATGAACCTAGACATCCACATATTGGCTGCCAAAGTATAATCAATGTAGGCTCCTAAAGCTGACATTTGACCTCTAAGGCCGGTGTCACACTTGCAACTGCAATGCGAGAAACGTGCGAGAGTCTCTCGCCTCAATACCCGGCACCTTGTACATCTCAATCTTTCAAATGTGCCCCCCAACCGGTCATGCTTGCATCTGTGAAAATGATGTTGTGGATTGGAGACATCTATAGAACGCCATATGATTTCCTTGGTCTAGTCACCATGAGAGGGAGTCTATTGTTAAAGAAGATAGATTTACTTTCCCTTCTAACCACCCTCCTAACCATTTCTGGGCTTACAATATCTGCCATTGAAGCCGTCGGGTATGTAAATGGGCCCATGACACTGTCGGGATACAGGAAGTCAGAGTCCCCAATAATGACATTCCCTCCCTCAATGTAATTTCCATATCGTCCACTGCTTGCAATAACAAAGATATTACCTTGTCCTTTTTTCCTTCAGTAAGAAAACAAGCCTGGCTCATAGAGTTTAAAATGAGACCTAAAAAGGACTGTACTTTTACCGGCTTTAGGTTTGATGTCTTTATATTCAGTATCCAGCCCACTTCCTCTAAGATATTTCTGACTCCTTCTAGCTTTGCTTTACAATGTTCCGCCGACCTTCCCACAATGAGGAAGTCGTCCAGATATGGAACAGAGTATTCTGAACCTGAAGGTATGCTGTCATCTGGGCTTTAACCTTGGTGAAAACTCTTGGAGCCATATACAGACCGAAGGGCAGGGCTTTGAAGTGGAAGAGCTTTATTTCCCCCTGCAAAAGGGTAAAAATGTTTTGAACCTCTGACTTCAGGCTTCATATCTCACCATCCACTACCGCTTCGAATGTGAGACTACCATCATTTTATAGACAATCATCTTGGCTATCTCATACATAAACTTGACTTGCAACTATTTTGAATATGATTAGTTATGCAGATTCTTGTCAGGTCACTGCATGGTTACTGTTTTTTGCATCTAAAAATCTAAACTTTAATATTTATTAGTTTGTTAATATTTTGTAAATCCATCTTTGGTTTTTTAAAATGCCTGAATTATTTTGGGCATGCTCTGGATCAGATTCAACCATTTCTTAGCTGAAATCTGATCACACGTGTAGAAGATGAGATCACTTACACGTTCACAAAGTTGATGCTTACTGGTCAGCTCACTTAGGTATGTATACAGCTTTTTCTTCAACTCTACCCACAAGTGTTCGATTTGGTTGAGGTCAGGGGACTATGGGGGCCAATCCAGCACCTCTATTCTATTGTCACTGAATCATTTCTTTGGTAATCTCGAAGTATGTTTTGGGTTGTTGTCCTGCTAGAACACTATGTCATCCTTTTAATACTCACAGTTTATGAGTGTACAAAGTAACTCGCCTTGTAGGATACACACATATAGCTCAGCATTGAGACCACTCTTGATCCTGGTCAAGTAACCAACACATTTGGCTGTGAAACAACCCGATATCCTCAGACTTCCTCCACCGAACTTGACAGTTCTTTCAATTTCTCGATCCATTAGCCACTTTATCGCTTTTTTCTTCTCAACGCATTTGCACCCATCAGAACCTGGTCTACTGACTTTCGTCTCACCGCTCCAAACCACCCGTTTCCAATCTTCTACTTTTTGTACATGTTTGCCAACTTAGAATCTTCTTATGATGATATTGAAGTCGTGGCTTCGTCACCTTTTCTCAGGCCATCATTCCAGACTTGTGTAACGTGCTTTGCATGATGCTTGCATGGAGGTCTGTGATCTCGTTATTACAGAGCATATGAGCTATCTTCACTGCCGTGTTTGTTAAGCCAGAACTGACAGCTCTTGTGAGAAGCCGACTTGTTGACTCCAATATCTTGCCTGGACGTCCACCTCTTTGCTTTTGAATGGATGGACTTCATTTTATATTTTTACAACCGTCATGGCACTCACATAATGAGCTGGATGATGCAGTTTCTCTTGGAAAATCTTCGTTTTGGGAATCAACCCAATAACACACTGAGATTTTCCCCCCACCAGGAGAAAAACAGTGACATAACAAAAATCTGCATAATTAATCATATGCTAAAGACAACTTTATGCATGAGATCACCAAGATGATTGTCCATAAAATGATGGTAGTTTCAAGTTCAAAGCAGTATTGGATGGTGAAATAAGGAGCCTGAAAGTCAAGTTCAAAACATTGTTACCCTTTTGCTCTTCCGTGCAGCTGGGTTTTAGACCTCCTATTGAGAAAAAATTACTTCTACATGAATGCAGAATCTGTGACTTCTCTAAATTTAGTGGTTACTACTCACCTGAGTCATCATCTGTAGGAATCTCCTCTTTACAGTGCAAATATCTTCTTGCGTATGTCTCTGTAGTATTAATATGGGTCAGATCTTTACCCTGAAACAAATATTTTAAAAGACACAAAGATGGAGAAGTCCCTTTTATGATCAGCTCTAATCCTGCCATCTCCACCGTTCTCATTATAGTAAAAAACATAATACTGGGATAAAACAAGGCTGAGCACAAGACCTTCACAGCCGTCTACACATCATAGGAGACATCTCATGACACCTTCTCTCCATCTACCTGATGATCCTGAGTAAGATTGGGATTTTCTTGTTTATAGTCCTGTGGAAGAAGAGGACGGGGACATCTCTCTGGTGTTGTCCTCCTACTGGACGAAACTGGAAGAAACACATACAGTGATTGAATTGTTTCCATACAGATAACTATAGGCTGTGTGTATTTAGTCCTATTACCTGGTGATGTGAGGGGCAGGGGAACCTCCATCATGAAGTCCTTGTACAGATCTTTGTGTCCTTCTAAATACTCCCACTCCCCCATTGAGAAATAGACGGCGACATCCTGACCCCTTATAGGAACCTGACACAAAATTATACTGTCATCCACTGATCCCTAAATAGTAGAACATTAATTTCCCAGAATTCCCAGCAGTGTCACCTCTCCAGTCAGCAGCTCAATCATCTTGTAGGTTAGTTCTAGGATCTTCAGGTCATTGACGCCCTCATGTATCATGGGCTGAGCTGAAGGTCCCGTGATTGGGCCCAGGGGTCTTCCCCATCCCTCAGACACAGGGGTTTGACAATGCTCACTAGAGATCTTCTTCACTACTGTGTAATCCTGGTTATGGAGAGACACATTAATAAATCTCACTACAGACATTTCCAGAGTCCTCTCCTCTCCAGTTCTGTCCATCTGTTATTCTCACAGATAAGAAAGATGTATTGTGACATTGTCAGAATCTCTCACCTCTCCAGTAAGCCGAAAGAGGATCTCTAGGGTGAGGTTTAATATACGCTCCGTCATGTTGTCCCTGTCCCAATCCATCCTTGACCGGACAATCAGAAAAATTCTTTTATGTGGAAAATTTCCACTGAGATCTAATATTATAGGGACCTGAATGGGAAGAAGATAAGCCGATGTAACATTAAGGAGTTATGGGTAAATCAACAATGAAGACACTGGACAAGGTTTTTGAATCGAGGAACCTTTCAAAGCTGACAAAACACGGCTCGTATTTAGTTTCGTCTTTTCTTTAGTTACATACAGATGCAAAACCTGGACTATAAAGAAACGAGACAGAAGAATCTATGTCATCGAAATGTGGTGCTGGAGAAAGATGTTATCAATATAACGGATGGCAAGAAGAACAAACAAATCAATTTTGGAAGGAATCAAGCCATACATGTACTCGAAGCAAGGATCACCAAATTAAGACTTGCCTCCTTTAGACACATTAACAGAGGATAGCAAACACTGGTGAAGGACATCATGGTTGGAAGAGAAGAAGGAACAAAACAAGAGGAAAACCAGGAACCAAATGACTTGATACAATCAAGATAATGGCGGAGAACACTCATCCATCAAGTTGCCATGGCTCGAGATCTAGCCGAAGGCCGTTAAATAATAACATAGCATCATATAGTAAGAAAAAATGGTATAAAAACCAAAGCCAGCTCACCAACCAGACCATCAGGTGCACGGAACTTCATCTTGATGCGATGTCATCTTATAATAATGGAAAGAAAGATCTGTTCCAGCTCCTTTAACCCCTTCATAACCCAGCCTATTTTGACCTTAATGACCTGGCCATTTTTTGCAATTCTGACCAGTGTCCCTTTATGAGGTAATAACTCAGGAACGCTTCAACGCATCCCAGCGATTCTGAGATTGTTTTTTCGTGACATATTGGGCTTCATGTTAGTGGTAAATTTAGGTCGATAATTTTTGCGTTTGTGAAAAAAATCAGAAATTTGGCGAAATATTTTGAAAATTTCGCAATTTTCAAATTTTGAATTGTTATTCTGTTAAACCAGAGAGTTATGTGACACAAAATAGTTACTAAATAAGATTTCCCACATGTCTACTTTACATCAGCACAATTTTGGAAACAAATTTTATTTTTTGTTAGGAAGTTAAGGGTTAAAAGTTGACCAGCGATTTCTCATTTTTACGATAAAATTTACAAAACCAATTTTTTTTTTTTTTTTTTTAGGGACCACCTCACATTTGAAGTCACTTTGAGGGGTCTATATGGCAGAAAATACCCAAAAGTGACACCATTCTAAAAACTGCACCCCTCAAGCTACTCAAAACTACATTCTAGAAGATTATTAACCCTTCAGGTGTTTCACAGGAACTAAAGCAACGTGGAAGGAAAAAATGGACATTTTAATTTTTCCAACACAAATTTTCTTTTAGCATCATTTTTTTTTATTTTCACATGGGCAACAGGATAAAATGGATCCTAAAATTAGTTGGGCAATTTCTCCTGAGCACAGCGATACCTCATATGTGGTCATAAACCACTGTTTGGGCGCACGGCAGGGCTCAGAAGGGAAGGAGCACATTTGACTTTTTGAATGGAAAATATGCTGGAATATTTAGCGCTGCCATGTCGCGTTTGGAGAGTCCCTGTGTGCCTAAACACTGAAGCATCCCCACATGTGACCCCATTTTGGAAACTAGACCCCCCAAGGAACTTATCTAGATGCATAGTGATCACTTTGAACCCCCAGGTGCTTCACAAATTGATCCGTAAAAAGAAAAAAAAAAAAGTACTTTTTTTTTTTTCACAAAAATTATCTTTTAGCCTCAGTTTTTTCATTTTCACATGGGCAACAGGATAAAGTGGATCCTAAAATTTGTTGGGCAATTTCTCCTGAGCACACCAATACCTCATATGTGGTCATAAACCACTGTTTGGGTGCCCGGCAGGGCCCAGAAGGGAAGGAGCACCATTTGACTTTTTGAATGGAAAATTAGCTCCAATCGTTATCGGACACCATGTCGCGTTTGGAGAGCCCCTGGGCACCTAAACATTGGAGCTCCCCCACAAGTGACCCCATTTTGGATACTAGACCCCTTAAGGAACTTATCTAGATGTGTAGTGAGCACTTTGAACCCCCAAGTGCTTCACAAAAGTTTATAACGTAGAGCAGCGAAAATAAAACAATAAAATAAACGCTATTTTTTATTTTTAGAAGGGTAACAGGAGAAATTGGACCACAAAAGTTGTTGTCCAGTTTGTCCTGAGTACGCTGGTACCCCATATGTGAGAGGGAACCACTGTTTGGGCACACAGTAGGGCTCAGAAGGGAAGGAGCAACATTTTACTTTTTGAAATGAAAATTAGCTCCAATCGGTAGCGGACACCATGTCGTGTTTGGAGATCCCGTGTGCCTAAACTTTGGAGCTCCTCCACAAATGCCCCCATTTTGGAAACTAGACCCCCTAAGGAACTTATCTAGATGCATAGTGAGCACTTTGAACCCCCAGGTGCTTCACAGAAGTTTATAATGCAGAGCCATGAAAATAAAAAATATTTTTTTTTTTCCTGAAAAAAAAAATATTTCTTAGTCCGCAATTTTTTATTTTCACAAGGGTTACAGGAGAAATTGGACCCCAAAATATGTTGTACAGTTTGTCCTGAGTACGCTGGTACCCCTTATGTGGCGGGGAACCACTGTTTGGGCACACGTCGGGGCTCAGCAGGGAAGTAGTGACATTTTGAAATGCTAACTTTGATGGCATGGTCTGCGGGCGTCATGTTACATTTGCAGAGCCCCTGTGTGCCTAAACAGTAGAAACCCCCCACATGTGACCTCATTTTGGAAATTAGACCTCCCAAGGAACTTGCCTAGATGTGTGGTGAGCACCTTGAACCCCCAAGTGCTTCACAGAAGGTTGTAACGCAGAGCCATGAAAATAAAAAAAAATCATTTTTTTCCTCAAAAAATGATTTTTTAACTCGCAATTTTTTATTTTCACAAGGGAAACAGGAGAAATTGGACCCCAAAAGTTGTTGTCCAGTTTATCCTGAGTACGCTGGTTCCCCATATGTGGGGAGGAACCATTGTTTGGGCACACGTCAGGGCTCGGAGTGGAAGTAGTGACGTTTTGAAATGCAGACTTTGATGGAATAGTCTGCGGTCGTCATTACGTTTGCAGAGCCCCTGATGTGCCTAAACAGTGGAAACCCCCCACAAGTGACCCCATTTTGGAAACTAGACCTTCCAAGGAACTTATGTAGATGTGTTGTGAGCACTTTGAACCCCAAGTGCTTCACAGAAGGTTATAATGCAGAGACGTGAAAATGAAAAAATCATTTTTTTTCCACAAAAATCATTTTTTAGCCCCCAATTTTTTATTTTCCCAAGGGTAACAGGAGAAATTAGTCGCCAAAATTTGTTGTGCAATTTTTCCTGAGTACGCTGATACCCCATATGTTGGGGTAAACCACTGTTTGGGCACACGTCGGGGCTTGGAAGGGAGGGAGCACCGTTTGACTTTTTGAACGCAAAATTGGCTGGAATCAATGGTTGCATCATGTCGCGTTTGGAGACCCCCTGATGTGCCTAAACAGTGGAAACCCATCAGTTCTAACTTCAACACTAACCCTAACACACCCCTAACCCCAACACATCCCTAACCCTAATTTCAACCCTAACCATAACCCTAACCCCAACACACCCCTAACCCTAACCACAAGCCTAACCCTAATTCCAACCCTAATTCCAAGCCTAACCCCAACCCTAACCCTCTTTCCAACCCTAACCCTCTTTCCAAGCTTAACCCTCTCTCCAACCCTAACCCTAATGGAAAAATAAAAATAAAAATATTTTCTTTATTTTATTAGTTGTGCCTACCTATGGGGGTGGTAATCGGGGGGTTTATTTACTTTTTATTTCATTTTGATCACTGTGAGAGTGATCAAAATGAAAGAATGGAATCTGCAGCCGGCAGATTCGGTTGGGCGCACTGCGCATGTGCCCACCATTTTCCAAGATGGCGGCGCCCACGATCTGGACCCGCGGGACACCGGGAGCGACAGGGGGACTCAGGAGGTACCAGGGGGGTGAGGGGGGGGGGGGGGGAAATCGGAAGCTGGCGGGGAGCGGAGGGAATGGGAGGGGGGGCAGATGATGACAGCGGCGGCAGATCGCCGCTGTCATTCAGTGGCGGGTCGGATCGGTGTCTCCAGCCATTTCCGATGCTACAGCAGCATCGGCCATGGCTGGATTGTAATATTTCATCAATTTTCATTGATGAAATATTACTATCGCTCTGATTGGCTGTTAAAAGTGAAACAGCTAATCAGAGCGATCATAGCCACGTGGGGGGGAAGCCACGCCCCCTGTATCTGCGGGTCAGGTGACCTTTCATTGACCCCGGTCACCCGACCCGCAGGGGGGCTTTGAAGTCATGACACAGGGTATGCGTCATGGGTCGGATTGGTACCGACTTTCATGACGTATACGCTGTGTCACAGGTCATGAAGGGGTTAAAAAATTTTTTGTATCCGTTAATAATTCCAAAAATAGTGTATTCACACAATAAAAAATGTATGGACAGATTTCAGGAAGTTATGGAAAGAGAACTGAAAGTACTGGACAATAAAACTAATGACAATCATTTCAACAACAAAGGAAATCTGTCTAACAGTCTGAAAAAAAGCGCTGTTAGTTAGAAAAAATGGATAACATAGTAATAAAAATGTCAGATAAGGGAGGGGTAGTAGTGGTGCTCAAATCAGAAGATTACAGAATGAAAATCATGTAAATGTTATCTGATATAAAAATTATATGAAAAAATATAAGTATAAATCCCACATCTAGATTAATCAAAGAGATCAATTAAATTTTTGAGGATCGATTTAACTTGGCTGTAATCACTAAAAAACAAGCAGGCTTTCTCTGAGTGTCACAAACCCTGTACTCACCATAATTTATGGCAAACCGAAAATTCACATGGGAATAGGCATACCAGCAATGAGACCAATAATCTCAGGCATGGGCTCAGCTAATGAGCATTTGGGAGAATGGATCGATTCTCTCTTACAGCCTCAAGTGGCAAAAATGCAGGCTATATCAAAGACTCGAGAGATGTACTATATAACTTCTCCAAAAAGAAGTGGACAGAGAATTACTCATGGCTCAGCTGTGATGTAATTTCTTTATATACCAATATTCCCCACAAATTAGCCATGCATGCCTTACAATATCACTTAAACCAATATAGTATGTACTCTAAAGATCTGATTAATTTTATTCTTCAAGCCACTTATTATTTGCTTACTCAATTTTTTTTCGTTCGATGGTATGTTTTTTTTTATACAGAAAACGGGAGTAGCAATGGGGGAAAGATTTTCCCCATCGCTCGCAAACTTGGTAATGTCATTCTGAGAATCTGAGGCTATATTTTCTCAAAATAATCCATTTGCAGAACATATAATCTGGTATGGCATATATATCGATGATATCCTAATTATATGGGATGGGGATATATCTGTCATACCTAGATTCTATGAATATATAATAATAATATTATATCAACACGAATGGGAATAACATCAGATTTACCTATACACATAATTTTGACACCATCGCATTTTTGGACTAAAATCTGCAAGGTATTAATGATGAAATCATCACTACAAAAACACATGAAAAACCTTTAAGTGGCAATACTATTTTGCACGCAGCAAGTAACCATCCAAAACATACAATAAAGGCAGTTCCCGTTGGAGAGTTCATTAGACACAAAAGAAACTGCAGTAATGAAATTCATATGCAGTCTGAATTTTACATGGTAACTGAGAAATTAAAAAAAAAACGCAAATATCCCATTTGGATGCTAGATAGAGCAAAACACATAGCTGAAAAAATATGAGATGATTTAATAACCTCCATAACCACAAAAAAGAGTTAGGCCGGAGTCACACTACAGCGAGATACAGCCGAGTCTCGCAGGTTAAAACCAAGCTCTGGCACCGGCACTCCGGAGCGCAGCTCCATGTATTGCTGTGCGGCTGCACGCTCCGCTCCGGAGTGCTGGCGCCAGAGCTTGGTTTTAACCTGCGAGACTTGGCCGTATCTCGCTGTGTGTGATCCTGGCCACAGGCTAGTTTCACACTAGCGTTACCGGGCGCAGCGCAGAGCCACCCGCTAAGCTCCGCCCCCGGCCGCGCCCCCTCCGATCGCATGACGCTGCTATACTTAGCGCTGGGTACGCTGGTACACTTTTGCCGGCGCATCCGCCCTTTTTGCGCTACGCCGAGCGCACAAAATGCAACACAGTGCGCAATTTGAACAAATTAAACATACTATAAATAAATTCTTGCCAATCCTCTATAAGGACAAAATTTTAGCAAACATCTTAAATTAAGGGGTAAATGTGGTGGCAAGGAGAGGTAAAACTATAGGAAACTTTGTATCATATAGTATGTATAGTTCTAAAAATAAAAAAAAGAAACCAGGTTGGAAACTCAAGGTTTCTACAAATGTGGCAGTAAAAACTGCACCACATGTAAATATGCGCTGATAACCAAAACCTTCACAAATCAAGAAAACACAAAAGAGTTGAATATTAAAAAAATATATTAAATGCCACTCAAAAAATGTGGTATATAAAATCAATTGCTCCACATGTAATCCATCATATATAGGTTGCACTACAAGAAAGGTAAAAACGCGCATTACAGAGCATCTTAGGGACATCAATAAAAATATAATAAACCGCAGTATATCAGGGGCGGAAAGGCACTTTATTTCAGCACATGGGGGCAATCTGGCATCATTCCAAATTAGCGGCATAGAACAGATCCAGAGGTCTGAACGTGGAGGAGATGACATAAGACGTCTCCTCACATGTGAAGCCTTCTGGATCTACTACTTGAATACCAGAGCACTTAGCGGAATGAATAAGGGCAATGAAATTATGTTTCAGTGTTAAAGCTAATGTAATTATTTTATTATGCATATATTGTTGTAACACATTTTGCCTGTTTTAAAACTCCATTGCAGAGGTCGGTCAGGAACCAATTATAAGTCAGAGCTAAAAAGGTGCACACCTGCAAGATAATTAGATTGATATCAGACTTTTCCTGATTGGCAACTGCAGGGTTTAAATGTTCTTGTATGTTAGTAGGTGCAGAGCTTTGAGAAAGATCTGCAATAGATCGAAACGCGTCGCTTGCACTCATATTTGCACACTGTCTGTGGAGTTTTTTATTGTGTGAATACACCATTTATGGAATTATTAAAGGATAAAAAATTTTTTTCAAAGGAGCGTGAACAGATTTTTCTTTCTATTAACATAGCATCATGTTGGATACTGAGACCTTATGAAGATCTTGTGCCTAAAGATTCAAAAAGATTCCCTATTAAAGAGTAAGCATCTATTAACGCAACATTTAAACAATATGATTCCTCTATCCCAACACCCTGTAACGAGTTCGTACTACTCGTGTCTTTGCACAATGTCTAGATGCGGCTATTTGGTATGGATTTTCTCGTTAGTACCATCAGTGAGATGTTTTCTAATATGTGTTTTCAGTTAACAAATTGTACAACCAACATATGGCACCCTACAGGTAGTACATGTAATTAGGAATGCAGTATATGTGAAACTACAGTTAATATAGGAGCTAATTTTATAGCTCACTCTTTTGTGATAGATGTAAATCCTTATAAGAGGTTGTCCACAACATTATCCTATCCATCTCAGTTGGTGGCCGGATCTGCTCAGTTGTTGAGCTGTACAGTGCAGCTCCGTTGACAGAATAGTGGCTGTGGCTGGGTGTTGCACATCCGCCCAGGCCCCCTATTGATCTGAATAGAAGATGGATGTGTAGTACTTGGCCACGGCCACTATAGAGTTAACGGAGCTGCACTGTGCTCTGACATCGGGAACAGCTGATCGGAGATGGTGCCGGGTGCCACACCCCACAATCAGACATTGATCTACAGTGCCTCGCTAAAGTATTCGCCCCCCCCTGGAATTTTTCAACCTTTTCCCACATATCATGCTTCAAACTTAGAGATACCAAATGTAAATTTTTGGTGAAGAATCAACAAGTGGGACACAATTGTGAAGTTGAACAAAATTTATTGGATATTTTAAATTTTTGTGGAAATTAAAATACTGAAAAGTGGGGCGTGCAATATTATTCGGCCCCTTTACTTTCAGTGCAAACTCACTCCAGAAGTTCATTGTGGATCTCTGAATGATCCAATGCTGACCTAAATGACTAGTGATGATAAATATAATCCACCTGTGTGTAATCAAGTCTGTGTATAAATACACCTGCTCTGTGATAGTCTCAGGGTTCTGTTTGATGCACAGAGAGCTTCATGAAGACCAACAGGCAGGTCTGTGATACTGTTGTGGAGAAGTTTAAAGCCGGATTTGGATACAAAATGATTTCCAAAACTGTAAATATCCCAAGGAGCAATGTGCAAGCGATCATATTGAAATGGAAGGAGTATCATACCACTGCAGATCTACCAAGACCTGGCTGTCCCTCTAAAGTTTCATCTCAAACAAGGAAAAGACTGATCAGAGATGCAGCCAAGAGGCCTATGGTCACTCTGGATGAACTGCAGAGATGTACAGCTGAGGTGGGACAGTCTGTCCATAGAACAACAATCAGTCGTACACTGCACAAATCTGGCCTTTATGGAAGAGTGGCAAGAAGAAAGCCATTTCTCAAAGATATCTATAAAAAGTGTTGTTTAAAGTTTGCTACAAGCCACCTGGGAGACACACCAAACATGTGCAAGAAGGTGCTCTGGTCAGATGAAACCAAAATAGAATTTTTTGGCAACAATGACAAACAATATGTTTGGCATAAAGGCAACACAGCTCATCACCCTGAACACACCATCCCCACTGTCAAACATGGTACTGTCAAACGTAGGGCGGCACGGTGGCTCAGTGGTTAGCGCTGCAGCCTTGCAGCGCTGAGGTCCTGGGTTCGAATCCCACCAAGGACAACATCTGCAAGGAGTTTGTATGTTCTCCCCGTGTTTGCGTGGGTTTCCTCCGGGTACTCCGGTTTCCTCCCACATTCTAAAGACATACTGCTAGGGAATTTAGATTGTGAGCCCCATCGGGGACAGTGATGATAATATGTGCAAACTGTAAAGCGCTGCGGAATATGTTAGCGCTATATAAAAATAAAGATTATTATTATGGTGGTGGCAGCATCATGGTTTGGGCCTGCTTTTCTTCAGCAGGGACAGGGAAGATGGTTAAAATTGATGGGAAGATGGATGGAGCCAAATACAGGACGATTCTTGAAGAATCGTCCTGTATTTGGCTGTATTCGTCTGCAAAAGACCTGAAACTGGGATGGAGATTTGTCTTCCAACAAGACAATGATCCCAAACATAAAGCAAAATCTACAATGGAATGGTTCACAAATAAACATATCCAGGTGTAAGGCTGGTTTCACATTAGCGCTTTTTAAGCGCACGCACGGCCGGGGGTAGCTCCGCCCCCGAGCCGGCTCTCTGCCCGGCGTGCCCGCCCCTTGCTTGTATCGCCGCCTACTAGCGGACAGCGGCGCCTGCGATCGGCGCACCCTATCTTTAGCATAGGGTGCGCAGATCGTGCGCAGGCCGTGCGCTAGTTGCGTTTTGACCTGCGCTGCGCACTTTTGACGGTGCGCCGTGCGCACCAAAATCCGAAAAGTTTGATTTTGGCGCGCACGGCGCACCGTCAAAAGTGCGCAGCGCAGGTCAAAGCGCAACTAGCGCACGATCTGCGCACCCTATGCTAAAGATAGGGTGCGCCGATCACAGGCGCCGCTGTCCGCTAGTAGGCGGCGATACAAGCAAGGGGCGGGCACGCCGGGCAGAGAGCCGGCTCGGGGGCGGAGCTACCCCCGGCCGTGCGTGCGCTTAAAAAGCGCTAATGTGAAACCGGCCTTAGAATGGCCAAGTCAAAGTCCAGACCTGAATCCAATCGAGAATCTGTGGAAAGAGCTGAAAACTGCTGTTCACAAACGATCTCCATCCAACCTCACTGAGCTCGAGCTGTTTGCCAAGGAAGAATGGGCAAGAATTTCAGTCTCTCGATGTTCAAAACTGATAAGAGACATACCCCAAGAGTCTTGCAGCTGTAATGGCAGCAAAAGCTGGCGCAACAAAGTATTAAGTTAAAGAGGCCGAATAATATTGAACGCCCCACTTTTCAGTTTTTGAATTTCCACAAAAATGTTAAAATAACCAATAAATTTTGTTCAACTTCACAATTGTGTCCCACTTGTTGTTGATTCTTCACCAAAAATTTACATTCGGTATCTTTATGTTTGAAGCATATGTGGGAAAAGGTTGAAAAGTTTCAGGGGGCCAAATACTTTCGCAAGGCACTGTAAATGAGGCAGAGCCCACTAGTCAGGCTGGGAGTATGCATACTTACCGACCGGTTCTGTTCTGGCTCAGAAACCAGCAAATCTCCGCAGTACACAATGCGTACGCTGGGAAGATTCATAAGTCTGCAGTCACACTAAGGCCGGTTTCACATTTGCGGTTGTGTACGCAGCGTTACTGGACGCACACATCTGCATGCGTCGTGTTTTCCTTTTGTGGACGCCAGTACATGTGTTTAATGCGTTCGCCTGCGTTCTCTTAGGCTGGTTTCACATTAGCGTTTTTTAGCGCAGCGCATCGTGCGCGTCCATGCGCCCCTATGTTTAACATGGCGGGCGCATGGTCTAGCGTTTTCGCGCGCATGCGTTTTTTTGTAGTGTGCGCCTAGGCGCGTCAGACGCAACCTGTTACATATTTGGTCCGTCCAACCCGAGTTAAAAAAACGCATGCGCACGCTTGAGCACGGAATGCGAAAAAATAACATTAAAGTCTATGGGAACACAGGCGTGCGCATGGACATGCGCACGCCTGCGTTTAAAATCGCCTGCGTTTTAAGAGTTAACATGGCTAGAAACTGGTTAAAACGCATGCACCTAAAAAAGCAAACGCATGCAAAACGCATGATGCATTTCTATTGCGCACAAAGCGCAGCGCTAAAATTGCTAATGTGAAAGTAGCCTTACGCATGCGTCGTTTCGAGGTGTGCGGTGGGGCGCAGCCAATGCAACATGTTGCATTTTTTGAGGCATCAAATTTCCGCCGCCATAAACATGCGGACGCTTGCGGATGGAGTGCGTAAAAACGCTTTACAGTCTATGGGAACGCACAGGAACGTAAGGACATGCGCTCGCTTGCGTACACATGCGTTTTCCTGAGTAAACATGTCCAGGACCTGGTTTTAGCCACCCTCCCACACAAAGATGTATACAAAGAGGGTGTGGGCACTGGAAGGTCAGTACTCTCCAGACTGTGGCAGATATCTGTGAAGACTCTGAATTTACAAAATGTGAGTATACACGCTAATGTCTGTTATTCTCCCTGCAGTCTGTAATCATTTTTTTCTCTTTATTGCAGCATTTAGCAACATAACCATGGCATCAAGTGCTGAACAATCCTCACACAGCGGACAGGACACTGAAGTGAGTACAATTTCTACAGATTGGTAAGTATTCACTGTCACCTTTACACATGTGGCAAAATCATGTTTATTCTTTACAGAACCATTCCAGTGCAGATGAGCAGGAGCAGCAGACTCAGGCCTAAGTTCCAGTGGCAAGACGGCGTGTAAGTATTCTTGACTTTTTTTACTTGACTTTTTTTTTTTGGTTGAATGTTTTTGGTTTATCAGTGTTTTATCTTTCCAACATTAATGTCTTTCTTTCATTTTTAGGTTCCACAAAGGGAAGAGGAAGAAGTGGATAATGATCACCTCATCACATTGGTGGGGGAGTGAGTTCCGTTGTGGGACACCTGGGAGCAGCAGCACTAGGACAACGTGGTGATTCAGCGGCTGTGGAATGAAGTGGCCCGATCGCTGATTGATGACTGGGACAATGCCACGCCAGAAGTCCGAAAGGAATTTTTTAAGTATTGTAATGTGGTCTGATGCGGCAGTGAACCTGTAAGGCCAGGATAACACAACCGTGTGTGATGCAATAAACTCCTGCGAGTTTCTCGCATCACACACGGTTGTGTGATCCCGGCCTAAAGTACATTGTATAACAATTTTATTTCCCCCTTCGCAGTGAACAAAGTGGTAACCCGTTGACGTTCGATGAAGGATTGCTTTCACAAGGACCTGAGACAGGAGATACAAGTTCGCAGTGGTGCTGCAGCAAGGATAAGAAAATACAAGTATCACAGGATGCTGACTTTCCTGAGGCCTGTCCTTGCTCGGCGAACGTAAGTATTTTTGTGTCGTATTCCCTAATCTGAATTTTTCTATTCCACAAGAGTTGGCGCTTTTACAATTATTATTTTTGTGTAGTAATGGTTTTTCTTTTCCACACAGAACCTGGAGCAGCATCCTCGAACATGGATCGTCCTCTGGAGCGGCCCCGAACATCCACCAGCGATGCAGCAAGTGGGCCGGCTTCACAGGCTGGAGAACAGGCAACTGGTCCATCAGGTGATCCCCTGTCCCAGGCCCCTGCCACTGTTTTTTATGGGTCTTCCCACCAGCGGCAGAAGGCCATGGACAGGCCACTCATGCCCAAGTTTGTTCACTTGAGCTCTGTCTTACAGAATGGCCTGAGGTCGCTCGGTGACAGACTGGAAAGTGGGTTTGCCCATATAAACACACTTTTCCAGGATGTCAACCGACGCCTTGACCATCTGGAAGCCGACCTCCAGAGACAGGCACACCATTTTTTTCATGCGACAGGCATAAGGTGGTCCGAAATACCCCGCTCTGAACTCCAGCTTAATATGATGCAGGCCTGCAATGCTGCTTATGTTCAGGCTATGCAGCAGACTCGGTACTTCCACAGACTCGGTATTTCCGCCTGTGCCACCACTAAGCAGCTTCAGTTCATTACCGAGTTCTGCTGCATACCACTTTATCACCACCACCACCATGCACAGTCCTGAAGCACACCACTATTCCACCACCATGCCGGGTGCTGCTGAATGCCACTCCACCACCATGCCGAGTCCTGCTCCTGCGCAGCTGTCCACCGCCACCACCATGCCTGGGCAAGAACCTGCATGGCCGTCCACCGCCACCACGCCTGTACAAGAACCTGCACGGCTGTCCACCGCCACCACCATGCTGGGTCCAGATCCAGCAAGTCGCTCCACATCCACTGCTGAACCCACCACTCCAACCCTCCCAAGGAAACACAGACATAAAAGAAGCCAGCAGCAGCCAGCAAAAAGAAGAGACGAACTGTCCAACTACCTCCACCCTCACCTCCCAATTTGTCTGTGCTGTCCAGTGTGTCTCTCCCGTCCCATGCATCTACTTCCACACTTGACCCCCCAGACCCCACACATTTAGTTGGCCCTTCCCCTGGAACCCCTTCACCGTCCACACGGAGCCAATCCTCCCAGCTCCACAGCCCCCAGGTCCATAACATTTCCCCCTCAATATTTCATAAAAAGGAAATTTTTTTGTGTGTTGTAAATAAATTTGTGTTGTTTTTTCCCTATCACTGCTTGCTCTTTGTCCTTTTCGTCGCCGGCAACACACACATCGCCATCTACACACACTGTGTGCTTGCTACCTCATAGCTCCATGACAGATACTATCTTCTCCTCCTTTTCTTTCTTGGTTTTACACTGCAGCTTTGGTTCTTGCGTCTGTCATGAACCTATGAGGTGGAAAAAACTCAAACAGGACTGAAAATCCTCCAAAAAAAAAAAAAAATCAGAATACAGCACAAAGGGTCAGGGGTCAGCAATGCTCACCTGCCCAGGTATCAGCACTAGTGCACTCAGGATACTAGGTTTTCTGCATCCTGAGATAACTAGTTCTGACAAACAGGCAGGTGAATAAACATAAGAGGTGGACTAGCGCAGACTGAAGAGACGATGGAGCTAATCCGACATCACCTACCATAGCTCTGACCTCAGAGAAAAGAGGTGTAGTGTAAAGCATGCGTGACATAGCCCAATCTGGGTATAATGCACTCCATGTCTTATGCAATCTGCATGAGACAGGGAGTGGGACTGTAGTTGTGAACCAGTGAACACCTTATGAAAATTTTTCAACAAATTTTGTAATGTAGAGGGCACTTGGAAAGGGTGTTTCACTATATGTGTTTTATTTTCAGCAAACATGAAAGGTACATTTTAACATTCCAGGTACATAAAATAATTACAGGAACATTTAACTAAACCATTTAATCTTGACATACCACATGTCCAATCCCAGAAAGAAAGTAGGCAGCAAATGTGTCGCTCATTTGGGCAACTTCCCTTGTTGTCCTCAGAGGGTGATGATGGTAATCTGGCAATGGGTTACCAACAGGTTAATCAGGCTCAACATTGGGTCGCTCTTTAGCCATTACTGTATTTTTCGTACTATAAGACGCACCGGACCATAAGACGCACCCCAATTTTAAGAACGAAAATAGGGGAAAAAATAATGTGTCAAATGGGGGTCCGTCTTACAGTCCGAATTCAGCTTACCTGGGAAGGGATCCGGCACAGGTGGAAGAGTGGTCACAGAGGTCATTCAGTGCTCCAGGCTGGTGCGGTGGTGGCGGCTCTGTGCTGGGGCAGGTGGGCTGTGCCAACTGTCCTGGGGCAGGTGGGCTGTGCTGGGGCAGGTGAGCTGTGCTGGGCTAGCTGTCCTGGGGCAAGTGGGCTGTGCTGGGGCAAGTGGGCTGGGCTGTGCTGGGGCAGCTGGGGCAAGAGGGCTGTACTGGGCTGGGGCAGCTGGGCTCTGTGGGGTGAGGGTGGCGGCGGGCTGTGCTCTGATGCAGGGGCGGCGGCTCCGGGAACATGGACGCCGGGAAGATGGCTGCCGGTCCGGGGACATCGCATGTGCGGGTTCAGATCTCGTCCCGAGATCTCGGGGGACGAGATCTCGTCGCCGAGATTTGAATCTCGTCTCCCGAGACGAGAACTGAACCCGCGCATGCGGCGTCCCCTGACCGGCGGCCATCTTCCCGGCGTCCATGTTCCCGGAGGCCACCGCAACATGGCGGCAGCCAGCAATGGATGTGCGGGGCCCCTGGGCTGCGAGGAAATGCCGGCGGAGCCACCGCCCCTGCACCGGAGCACAGCCCGCTGCCACCACCGCACCACAGAGCCCCGCGGCACCCTCACTTGCCTCCAGCCATGATTGGAGGTTAGTATATTGCGACCATAAAACGCACCCCCCACTTTCCCCCAAAATTTTGGGGGAAAAAATGTGCGTCTTATGGTTGGAAAAATACGGTATGTAGTTGTGCAGAACCACCCATGCTTTGACAACCTCAACGACTGTCTCAATTTTTAGATTAATGTCAGTTCCCAAAATGTGCCATTTCGAGACAAGCATACCAAAGGCACACTCAGCAGTTCTTCGTGCCCTGGTCAGTCGGAAATTAAAAATCCTTTTTGTGTGGTTCAGGTCTCGACTGGAGTATGGCTTCAGTAGGTTTCCACACATCTGAAAAGTCTCATCCCCAACCACATCAAATGGCATTGGTGGGCCTTGAGTGTTGCGAAGAGGTCGTGGCAGTTGAAAATTAAAATTATTCCGATACAACCGTCAGCCCATATCCGATTCTTTAAATGTCTGGACTCATTAACATGGCCAAAAGATCCAATGCCCATGGCTATAAAGCTACAGTCAGCACCTGCAATCGCCATGAGCACTATAGAGAAGTATTTTTTTTTTATAACTAAACTACTCGGATCCAGTTCCAGCCTGCTTGGTAATCCGATTATGTTTTCAATCCACTGCTCCCAAACAGTTGGGGAAATTTCCGTGGTGGGTAGGGGGATAAATTCCTCACGGAGAACGTCCCACAAAGCCCGGCAAGTGTCTGCAACAATCTCAGAAAGTGTTGAAATTCCAATCCAGAACTGGAGCGATGTTAGGCTGGTTTCACATTTGCGGCTGGGCGAGCCCATTGCCGCACCTCCTCCGGTCAGCTCTGCCTACGTCCGCATGCGGCATTCGACGTGGGTCACCGCATTGTCAAAACAACGCCTGCGGAGGCACTTGCATACATCCACATGGCCTGCGTACCCAATGTTAAAGATAAGTACGCAATCCACATGCGGACGTAGGCGGAGCTGACCGGAGGAGTTGCGGCAATGGGCAGAGCTTCACGGAGGACGTCCGCAGCTCGCCCAGCTGAAAATGCGAAACCAGCCTTAAGCTCTCCCCGGTAGCCAGGAATCTGCCAAACAGAGAACGAAAAAAACAATTAAGGACAAGGCTTTTAGAACAATAATACTTAGGACAGGTGTTTGGCAAAAGAGAAAAAGGAAAAAAAAAAAATGTAAGAACATTGCAGAACAATAATTATTATGACAGGCGTTTAATTTTAAATATTACATACCATAGTGTCACCAGGAGATGTTCCCCAGCAGGAATTGCTCTATGGAGGTGAGTGTCCTGTCTGCTGATAGCTCGTTGTACAAAAGCAGCAAATCCTGGAAGCTCTCGAGACATCCTCGTGTACTCAAAATATTTATCCGGGTTTTCACGGAGCTCATTGAATAAGGAGTGGTAGGCTCCACGGCTATCCCGAACTTCAACAATGGGGAGTTGCCAGACGCACCGACGCTGTCTTCTCCGTCTTTCTCTTTTCCATTCTTGCTCACAAGCAAATGCAAAGGCAAGAAACAAGTTGACATCCAAACCCACATTCCGATAGAAACTCTCCATGCGAAGATCCATCTTGACACAGGATACAGGAGCAAAATCTGAGGATTTCAGCTCTACAAGGGTCTATATACAAAAATCCCATGAGACACGCCCATTGGTTGTGTCTGTTGTCAAGGAATTTCTCCTGGAAAATCTTTTCCTATCAAACACATGCGCATAAAAAGCGCAAACACATGCAAAAACGCAGCTTTTTTTTGCCGTAATGCGTAAGCTGATGTGGATAAAACACACTGTTTGCATGCGTTAGCGGACGATACGCTGTGGACTCAACTGCAAATGTGAAACAAGCCTAAGTGATTGCACACTTATTTTGAACTGGGAAACCCCTTCAAGAAAGTCAAGAAGGTGGATCCAGGCAATTATAAGAAAGTATTATAAGAAATGACCTGCAAAAATCTATTGCAGAGAATAATATAATAACGGACAACCAGCACAGATTTATGAAGAGTAAGTTGTGTCTAACTAACATGCTGGGTTTCTATGAGGAGGTGAGTGCAAATCTGGATGTTGGTAATGCGGCTGATGTGATTTATCTGGACTTTGCACAGGCATCTGACAATGTACCACATAACAGCCTTATACGGAAGCTCCAGAAGTAGGGACTGGGGGAAACGATATGCACTTGGGTAACAACTGGTTAAGGAACAGGAAATAAAATTGTTTTACAGCCTCTATATGGGATAAAGTAAGCAGTGGGGACCACAATGATCTTTACTGGGAACAGTGGGGATCACCATGTTAGGACCAACTCTTTTTAATCTCATAATGTAACTAAATGTAGGATAATGCACCTAGGACGGAGTAATCCTATTGCTGCACATACATTAAATGGGAGTATACTCAGGACTACAGAACAGGAGGAGGACTTGGGTATTCTGGATACAAGTAAGATGAGCAGCAGCGCTCAATGTCAAGCAGCAGCTGCAAAAGGAAACAAGATTTCAGGGTATAGAAAAAGAGAAAATTCTGTGATCCCAATGTATGGTTACCCCCTCTATAAATCATTTGTAAGGAGATGTCTAGAATATGTGCTGCAATGGGTTTTTTCACTTGAAAAAGACGCTAGTTTAGAGTTGAAACGTGTTGTAGAAATAAAAACCCATCTTCATTAGGATTCTTCCTTACAGCAGCGCAGGCCCACAGTGTGTTACCATCCCAATTGTTCATGTGACAATAACTAAAAGGTTACAATGTATCCCAGGGATTTGGAGGAAGTTTTTTTTGTGACACATTGCACTTTACGTTGGTGGTAAATTTAGGTTGCTGTGTATTGTGTTCATTTATATAAAAAAAACAGATATTTGATAAAAATATTAGCAATTTTCAAGTTTTATGGGTTTACACGTTATAATCCAGATAGTCATACTACACACAAAAAATAAACATTTCTATGATCGGTAAGATGTCTTCATGTTGTTAGGATGTTTACAAATTTAGCAGCTTTTTTAGAGAACTATTCAGTTTTGAATTGACTTTGGAGACCTATGTGTTGGAAACCCCCAAAAGTGAGACCATTTTGGAAAACCCCCTTCACCATATTAAAAACTGCTACTGGGTAGTTTATTAACCCTTCAGATGATTTTCAGATATTAACGCAAGGTGACATGATGGGAGTGAATACAATTTATGTTTACCACTAAAATGCTGCTGACTTCTGAACAGGTCACTGTAGCCGGCAGACTCTACGGCCGTGGATTGCCATTGTGACCATCAGGACCACACGATCATGATCTCAGGGTGTGAATGGGGTTAAAGAGGAAGCCCCCCACACTGTTAGCCATCTGGTGCCAAAACTGATGGTGACTGATGCAGCAGGGGGTCAGCTATACTGTACGGCTGCTGCACTGTCACCTGTCCAGGGAGGGATGCTATTCGCTTATATCTAAGGTTAGTAAAAAGAGGTATTAGTGGTCACTATGGGGTTAATATCAAGGGTGATCGAGCGATCAAAACCATCGATAATTTCTCTTTCCCCTCAAAGTCCTGTACTTCAGTGACAACAACCTCATCTTCAAAGAAAAACGAGGTTTCTCTGGTAATGAAGGGGTTACTAGCGCCTATATCCAGTAATGGGGAATCTCCACATTAGAGGCTCCGATCCCCCCAGCCTCACATTACCGCCTATACACAGATCCCCCCCCCAGCCTCACATTACCGCCTATACACAGATCCCCCCCCCAGCCTCACATTACCGCCTATACACAGATCCCCCCCAGCCTCACATTACCGCCTATACACAGATCCCCCCCCAGCCTCACATTACCGCCTATACACAGATCCCCCCCCAGCCTCACATTACCGCCTATACACAGATCCCCCCCCAGCCTCACATTACCGCCTATACACAGATCCCCCCCAGCCTCACATTACCGCCTATACACAGATCCCCCCCCAGCCTCACATTACCGCCTATACACAGATCCCCCCCCAGCCTCACATTACCGCCTATACACAGATCCCCCCCCAGCCTCACATTACCGCCTATACACAGATCCCCCCCCAGCCTCACATTACCGCCTATACACAGATCCCCCCCCAGCCTCACATTACCGCCTATACACAGATCCCCCCCCAGCCTCACATTACCGCCTATACACAGATCCCCCCCCAGCCTCACATTACCGCCTATACACAGATCCCCCCCCAGCCTCACATTACCGCCTATACACAGATCCCCCCCCAGCCTCACATTACCGCCTATACACAGATCCCCCCCCAGCCTCACATTACCGCCTATACACAGATCCCCCCCCAGCCTCACATTACCGCCTATACACAGATCCCCCCCCCAGCCTCACATTACCGCCTATACACAGATCCCCCCCCAGCCTCACATTACCGCCTATACACAGATCCCCCCCCAGCCTCACATTACCGCCTATACACAGATCCCCCCCCAGCCTCACATTACCGCCTATACACAGATCCCCCCCCAGCCTCACATTACCGCCTATACACAGATCCCCCCCCAGCCTCACATTACTGCCTTTACACAGCCGGTACAGGGGGAAATACACACAATAACCGCACTACTTACAGCTGAGCACAAGGCTCCACTCACTACAGACACTTCCCACCATCTCTGCCCCACAGGAAGGAAGAGCCAAGCTTCCAGTCAGAGGAGGAGACAGAGAGCAAGGAATGGGGAACTGGGGTCACTGGGATAAGGGGGCACCATCTCTGGGAATGGAGGGGTTACTGGCCCCTGTGCAGCCCAGTAATGGGGGATCTCCGGTATCTACCTCCACCTGCAGGGGGCGCTATCTCCGGGAATGGAGGGGTTACTGCCCCCTGTGCAGCCCAGTAATGGGGGATCTCCAGCACCTACCTCCACCTGCAGGAGGCGCTATCTCCGGGAATGGAGGGGTTACTGCCCCCTGTGCAGCCCAGTAATGGGGGATCTCCGGTATCTACCTCCACCTGCAGGGGGCGCTATCTCCGGGAATGGAGGGGTTACTGCCCCCTGTGCAGCCCAGTAATGGGGGATCTCCGGTATCTACCTCCACCTGCAGGGGGCGCTATCTCCGGGAATGGAGGGGTTACTGCCCCCTGTGCAGCCCAGTAATGGGGGATCTCCAGCACCTACCTCCACCTGCAGGAGGCGCTATCTCCGGGAATGGAGGGGTTACTGCCCCCTGTGCAGCCCAGTAATGGGGGATCTCCGGTATCTACCTCCACCTGCAGGGGGCGCTATCTCCGGGAATGGAGGGGTTACTGCCCCCTGTGCAGCCCAGTAATGGGGAATCTCCAGCACCTACCTCCACCTGCAGGAGGTGCTATCTCCGGGAATGGAGGGGTTACTGCCCCTGTGCAGCCCAGTAATGGGGAATCTCCAGCACCTACCTCCACCTGCAGGGGGCGCTATCTCCGGGAATGGAGGGGTTACTGCCCCCTGTGCAGCCCAGTAATGGGGAATCTCCAGCACCTACCTCCACCTGCAGGGGGCGCTATCTCCGGGAATGGAGGGGTTACTGCCCCCTGTGCAGCCTAGTAATGGGGAATCTCCAGCACCTACCTCCACCTGCAGAGCCGCACTCCACATATATGGCTGCTCTGTGCGCACAGGACCTGGGATGAGGTCACAGGAGGGGAGGAGTCAGGGGTCACATGATCAGGGGCCTCAGTGTATACAGGACTCTGCTGTGCTGGTTGTCATGGTGCTGGATGAGGGGAAGTTTCTGTGTGGGGTCAGGAGGGGTTTACAGGGGGGATGTAGCAGAGCCGCGTGTGTACGAGGTGCACGGAGCGGAGCCGCGTGTGTACGAGGTGCACGGAGCGGAGCCGTGTGTGTACGAGGTGCACGGAGCGGAGCCGTGTGTGTACGAGGTGTACGGAGTGCAGTCGCATGTGTACGGAGCGGAGCCGCATGTGTATGAGTTGCACGGAGCGGAGCCGCATGTGTACGGAGCTGAGCCGCGCGTGTACGAGGTGTACGGAGCAGAGCCGCGCGTGTACGAGGTGTACGGAGCAGAGCGCGCGTGTACGAGGTGTATGGAGCAGAGCGCGCGTGTACGAGGTGTATGGAGCAGAGCCGCGCGTGTACGAGGTGTACGGAGCAGAGCCGCGCGTGTACGAGGTGTACGGAGCAGAGCCGCGCGTGTACGAGGTGTATGGAGCAGAGCCGTGTGTGTACGAGGTGTACGGAGCAGAGCCGCGCGTGTACGAGGTGTACGGAGCAGAGCGCGCGTGTACGAGGTGTACGGAGCAGAGCGCGCGTGTACGAGGTGTATGGAGCGGAGCCGCGCGTGTATGAGGTGTACGGAGTGGAGCTGCGTGTGTACGAGGTGTACATAGCGGAGCCGCGCGTGTACGAGGTGTACGGAGCAGAGCCGCGCGTGTACGAGGTGTACGGAGCAGAGCGCGCGTGTACGAGGTGTACGGAGCAGAGCGCGCGTGTACGAGGTGTACGGAGCAGAGCGCGCGTGTACGAGGTGTACGGAGCGGAGCTGCGCGTGTGTACGAGGTGTACGGAGCGGAGCTGCGCGTGTGTACGAGGTGTACGGAGCGGAGCTGCGCGTGTGTACGAGGTGTACGGAGCGGAGCCGTGTGTGTACGAGGTGTACGGAGCGGAGCTGCGCGTGTGTACGAGGTGTACGGAGCGGAGCCGTGTGTGTACGAGGTGTACGGAGCAGAGCCGTGTGTGTACGAGGTGTACGGAGCGGAGCTGCGCGTGTGTACGAGGTGTACGGAGCGGAGCCGTGTGTGTACGAGGTGTACGGAGCGGAGCTGCGCGTGTGTACGAGGTGTACGGAGCGGAGCCGTGTGTGTACGAGGTGTACGGAGCAGAGCCGTGTGTGTACGAGGTGTACGGAGCAGAGCGCGCGTGTACGAGGTGTACGGAGCGGAGCTGCGCGTGTGTACGAGGTGTACGGAGCGGAGCTGCGCGTGTGTACGAGGTGTACGGAGCGGAGCTGCGCGTGTGTACGAGGTGTACGGAGCAGGGCCGCGTGTGTACGAGGTGTACATAGCGGAGCCGCGCGTGTACGGAGCAGGGCCGCGTGTGTACGAGGTGTACGGAGCGGAGCTGCGCGTGTACGAGTCTTGTGTATACGGAGTGGATCCGTGTGTGTACGACGAACCTGTGGATGTCTGTGTTTGGCTGGTTAGGGCAGATTTTTTTTTTTTATGTCTGGTTCGGGTCGGTTGTGAACTTGTTTCCGAACCCCATATAAATCAATGGGAACTCAAACTTCAAAGCTGTTAAATGGTAGGGCTAAGGGTCTGCAAAAGGAAGCGAAATGGGGGTAAGACCAGGACAATTGCCCTGCAAACAAAGGTGGATAGGAATGAATGTCTTTCAAGTGCCGGCAAAATCATAGCAGCGCACGGCCAGCATACCCAACGTTAAATATAGGGTACGCTGATCGCATGCAGCATCATGCGATCATAGGAGGAGCTGACCGGAGGAGTGGCGGCCTGGGGCGGAGCTTAGCGGCGGCCCTGCGCAGCGCCTCAGAATGCTAGTCTGAAAGTAGCCTTAAAGGGGTTATTTCACCATAGCAATCATGGTAACATAGGAAGTAAATGAATAACACACATCCAGCACCCTCACAGAAACTGCGGCTTGCTACCGTCAGACCAGTTAAAAATTTCCCCCACAGAGCATGGGGGAGAGTATCTCCAGAGAAGCCGCTTACAAACTTCACCCCCAGACCATGGGGCACAGTACTCCAACATAAGCTATTTCAGATTTCACCCACAGAGCATGGGGAACAATACCACTGTAGGCGCTGACTCAAATCTCACCCCAATAGGCAATGGGTGCCTGAAATGTTGTGCTGTAAAATGGTTATAGTTAGGGCTGAGTCAGACTTCCGTATAACTCGTGCGATAATCGCTTCGCACTGCAAAGACTGGCCCGACACCTCTCCTGACCTGAGCATATGATGGATTTCTATGCAGCTGTCAAGCTCAAGTCAGGAGAGCCGAAAGCCAGTACGAGTTTTATGATACGATTCTCACACGAGAAATACGGCAGTCTGTCTCTGTCCTTAGGGGAAGGGTCTGCAAAAGGAAGCAATGGTTAAGAGCAGGACAAAACAAATGTGAGTAGGGAAATTACTTAAAGGGGTTCTGTTGTGAGGGGGTGGACAAAGGTTCTTGAACCAGGAGACTGAAGCCCAAGTAGAGGTGGCGGTGGACCTCGTGATGTACTTGTAAGAGACAACATAGGACTTGTTTTTTGTTATTTTTATCATTTTATATTTTTAAGAGGAAATAACCGAGAACAAGATACAGAACAATGGAGGCCCAAGTCGATGATGAGTACACGTTGTCATGTAGTTATAACTGTCCAAGTAGGAAGTAGCCAACACTTTTTTTTGTTTTTGGTGTATATATATATATATATATATATATACACAGTACAGACCAAAAGTTTGGACACACCTTCTCATTCAAAGAGTTTTTGTCACGGTCACGTGTCTGGACGCAGCGAGTACCGCAAGGCGAACCCATAAGACACCCGTGACCCTGGATACAGCGCCTCCAGTGGGGCGAATTTAAATAAAACGTGCAGCTGGATACGCCGCCTCCAACTGGCGAATTTAGGTATTACACATTATACATACAGTAGTCTGGAAACCCCGCCTCCAGTAAGGTGAATTTAAATAATAAAGGGGAACCTGGGTAACATTAACAATGGTGGGCCCTGCAATAGGGAAGTGGAGACCTCCTGTACTCCCCTGAGCCAGTGTCCCTGCACTCCTAACGTTCCCTATGCCGGTTCTGCACCGGGCGACGCATAAGAACCTTTTAACCCTAGTTCGCCCTGAACCTAAACCCTCACTAGGAAATTGGTCGGTGCGGAAACATCCCACCACTGCACTAAAACACACATGAGGAAAAATGACAATACAGGGGAAATACCACTTAGCTTTGCTCTGTTGCGTACGCACCTAGCAACAGAGCCCACCACCTGTGTGCATCTTCTCCACCCGGATCCATCACCATAACTGGATCCTTCACCATAGTGCAGCCTTGGAGCAGAGTCCACCATCAGTTGCAGCTGTCCAGTAACAGAGTCCCAAAGATGAGTTCAGATCCTGCCCAAAAAGTCAAGCTCTCAGCAACCAAGTCCCGCATGCTGAGTGCAACTCTCTCCATAGTCGTCACTCCCCCAAGCCATGCAAGCACTTCCTGCCGACACCGTAAACTGCGACTCCAACAAGCCATACCAGCCCTTCTTGCAGACCACATAGCTGCCACTCGTCCCCTCTGGCTGGGCTGCGCAGGACTCATGTTCAGCTCCTTCCTTCACCCAGGCTTCCTTGTGAAAGACTAATACACAATATCACCAACAGTGATTGAACACACCTGGCTCCCTTTTATAGAGCCTCACACCTGATTTATAATTACGTGCACTAAACCAAAGAAACTAGAGTGCACTACCACTCACCACCACCGGGCAACTTAGAATGAACGACACCACGTGTAATAATTCTAATGGCCACCGGGGGCAATCACATCACTTTGGCACCTAGCCAAAGGAAAAAAGTTCACTTATCCATTTAATCTGTCAGATCCACGCTGGATTATGACAGTTTTCTTTATTTTCATGACTATGAAAATTGTAGATTCACTCTGAAGGCATCAAAACTATGAATTAACACATGTGGAATTATATAATTAACAAAAAAGTGTGAAACAACTGAAAATATGTCTTATATTCTAGGTTCTTCAAAGTAGCCACCTTTTGCTTTGATTACTGCTTTGCACACTCTTGGCATTCTCTTGATGAGCGTCAAGAGGTAGTCACCGGAAATGGTCTTCCAACAGTCTTGAAGGAGTTCCCAGAGATGCTTAGCACTTGTTGGCCCTTTTGCCTTCACTCTGCGGTCCAGCTCACCCCAAACCATCTCGATTGGGTTCAGGTCTGGCGACTGTGGAGGCCAGGTCATCTGGCGGAGCACCCCATCACTCTCCTTCTTGGTCAAATAGCCCTTACACAGCCTGGAGGTGTGTTTGGGGTCATTGTTCTGTTGAAAAATAAATGATGGTCCAACTAAACACAAACCGGATGGAATAGCATGCCGCTGCAACTGCAAGATGCTGTGGTAGCCATGCTGGTTCAGTATGCCTTCAACTTTGAATAAATCCCCAACAGTGTCACCAGCAAAGCACCCCCACACTATCACACCTCCTCCTCCATGCTTCGCGGTGGGAACCAGGCATGTAGAGTCCATCCGTTCACCTTTTCTGCGTCGCACAAAGACACGGTGGTTGGAACCAAAGATCTCAAATTTGGACTCATCAGACCAAAGCACAGATTTCCACTGGTCTAATGTCCATTCCTTGTGTTCTTTTGCCCAAACAAGTCTCTTCTGCTTGTTGCCTGTCCTTATCTGTGGTTTCCTAGCAGCTATTTTACCATGAAGGCCTGCTGCACAAGGTCTCCTCTTAACAGTTGTTGTAGAGATGTGTCTGCTGCTAGAACTCTGTGTGGCATTGAGCTGGTCTCTAATCTGAGCAGCTGTTAACCTGCGATTTCTGAGTCTGGTGACTCGGATGAACTTATCCTCCGCAGCAGAGGTGACTCTTGGTCTTCCTTTCCTGGGGCGGTCCTCATGAGAGCCAGTTTCTTTGTAGCGCTTGATGGTTTTTGCCACTGCACTTGGGGACACTTTCAAAGTTTTCCCAATTTTTCGAACTGACTGACCTTCATTTCTTAAAGTAATGATGGCCACTCGTTTTTCTTTACTTAGAATTTGTATTATGGCAAGAAAAAAGCAGCTAACAGTTTACTCAGTAGGACTATCACCTGTGTATCCACCAGACTTCAGCATAACACAACTGATGGTCCCAACCCCATTTATAAGGCAAAAAATCACACTTATTAAACCTGACAGGGCACACCTGTGAAGTGAAAACCATTTCCGGTGACTACCTCTTGAAGCTCATCAAGAGAATGCCAAGAGTGTGCAAAGCAGTAATCAAAGCAAAAGGTGGCTACTTTGAAGAACCTAGAATATAAGACATATTTTCAGTTGATTCACACTTTTTTGTTAATTATATAATTCCACATGTAATTCATAGTTTTGATGCCTTCAGAGTGAATCTACAATTTTCATAGTCATGAAAATAAAGAAAACTCTTTGAATGAGAAGATGTGTCCAAACTTTTGGTCTGTACTATATATATATATATATATATATATATATATATATATATATATATATATATATATATATATATATATAAATTTTAAAAGGAGCTAATGAAAACAACACAAATTAAATGCAAAAACAAAGTATTATCTTGAATCAGGAGGCCGAGATCCAATTGTAGGATGAGGAGAAAGTGGAGATGGACGTGGCAGAGGCAGAAGAAGTATCCAACACCTTTCAATTTATTTATTTTTTTTGGTGGGGGAGGCCCCAAAATTAAGTGAATGGCAAATAGAGCCTAACCATGGCTGGGTGCAGCTGGTATAATTGTCTAATTAGCTAAATGTACGGATAAGTCCTTTATGATCCATGTCTAGTTCATTTTGAATGTGAGGTTGCCCACGTTGGCTGTGATGACACCGCTTGCTATGCTAAACACATCTTCCAACATGACATTTGCCACAGGGCAGGCCAGGACCTTATCTTATCCTACTAAGAATAACATCTGCAAGGAGTTTGTATGTTCTCCGCGTGTTTGCGTAGGTTTCCTTCGGGTACTCCGGTTTCCTCCCACATTCCAAAGACATACTGATAGGGAATTTAGATTATAAGACCCATTGAGGACAGCGATGATAATGTATGTAAATCGTAGGAGAATATGATAGCGCTCTGTAAGCAAAGCATATTAAAACCGGCTAGGCCCAGAGCTGGTACCAGATTTCACTTGTTATCGAACACCACTAGGCCAGGCTTGAGGTTCACGTTCACCAACCACTCATCAGTCTGCTGTTTGATCCCCATCCACAGCTCCTGCATGGTTTGTGATCTGTCCCCCAAACAGATGAGTTGCAGACCAGGCTGCGAGCGTGTGCTCCTGGCTGTGCTGAAATTGGTGGTGCGGGGCTCACTATATAGGTGGTGGATGAAACAGAGAAGGAGGAGATGGCAACAGTACAGAGAAAAGTCCACCAATCTTTGGTGGTGTTAGGACGTTTGCTGGAATGTCTTTCGCCTCTGTCCTTGCCCCTACTACAAACTGCCCAGTGAGCAGTTATAGAGCTCTAATGTCCCTGTTTGTGCTTACTGGTCCACTCATCTGTTCTAACATGGATCTTGCCAGTGATGGTGTTGCACAGTACACATCTTATCTGATCAGAAATGTGTGTGTGCAGGGCAAGGATGGCCTACCTGGCAAAGTAGTGGCAGCTGGGAACAACGTACTGCGGGACAGCCACAGACATCAGTTTTTTAAACTGGCTATGCCCAGCAGACGGAATGTCATACGCTAGTAATTTAGAAAGGATGACATTCACGCACATGGTTCATGGGTGGTTCGGATAGAATTTCCTCTTTCTAGGATTTGGGGGATAGAGAGCTTAAAACTTCCATGGGACGGTGTAGACATGTTCAGTGGCACTGCTGGTGGTGGTAGTGTTGCTGTCACATCCTCTCAGCAGGGAGGCAGGTTGCCCTATTGAACGTGACCAAGAGGGAGCAGAAGGAGGCTATGATTTGTCATTCTTTTAAGACGTGTACTCCATTGCACCTTGTGCTTGCATTTCCCTTGGCACAGGAGGCATTAGCAGATGACGGCAGCTGTAATTTTCCACATTCCTCCCACTTTTGTCGTGCTGATGGAAACGTGACTTCTTCCGAACTGCACACATCAATATAAGACCCATTGATGCATGTGGAGTCCAAGACCTCATCAACACCCGCATCATCTTCCATTCAGTCCTGACCCTTGCCCTCCTTGACAGTCTGCACACTGCAAAAAGCTACAGCAGTCGGTACCTGTGGTTCCTCATCCCCAGAGATGTGTTGCGGTGGTATACTGGCTGTGTGTGCACTGGCTTTCCCACATACTTGTGCTCCAACCTAATGAGTAGTAGGGCATCAGTGCACTCATTCTCTTCCATTTCCGGGGCAATGCCAGAAGGATGGGCCACGGAATCCCAGCCAGCAGACTCATTAAACAGCAGAAGAGCAGTCTGCATGACTTGGGGCTCAGACTTGTTGGATGATTTACAAGGGGTTGAGGTGGAAGAACGATGACTAAAATCCTCAAGTGCCAACTGAATGCTTTCTGTAGAGCACTGGGTGGAAGAAAATGTGAAGGAAATGGAGGCACTCTCAGCCATCCAATCTAACATGGCCTCCACATGTTCTGGCCTCATTATTTGTTGTGTGGTACTGAGGTCTAATAAATAACACAGAACGTCCTGTCTCCTGCGTGCGAATGAGGAAGGTGTTGCAGTTGGAAAAGTAACAGGCGCAGATCGACCACGTCCTCTCCCTGTAGCAGCTAGACCATCACCACGAGCAGCACCATGTCCATGTCCCCAATTTTCTGCTCTCCTCAAGTTTTTCCCTTAAAAATACCTTGTAGGCAAGAGGCTGGATTTCAGCACTCTACTCAAGGCTATGTTGTCACAAAGCAACAAGGCAACAAGTTTTTATGACACAGAGTACTTTTTTTTCCAAAGAGTACAAGCTTTTTATGCAACGAAGCAATATGATTTGCTGCCACAGACAGCAAGGTTTATATGGCACAGAGCAACAGGATCTTATGCCTCAGAGTGCAGGGTTTTTATGTAACAGAGCAATAGGATTTTTTCCACAGGCTTTTATGGCACAGACCACAATGCTTTTGTGGCACAGAGCAGCAAGCTGTTAGAGCAGTTTACGCAACACTGGCATGGAACACAGGAACAGGCTATTAGGGCAGTCTACACAACACTGGTATGGCACATATGAACAGGCTTTCAGGGCAGTCTAAATAACGCTGCTATGTCTTATGTAAATTAGTAAAGAATGTCCCCAATAACTTAAAATGTCGAGAAAAAAGCCCCTCAAAGAGATCTGTACTGTATGTAGGGCTTTTATACTGTATGGAGCACTATGTGGGGCCATTGTATTATTAGGAGCACTATGTATGTAGTGTGCATTATACTGTATGGAGCACTATCTAAGGGCATTATACTGTATAGAGGACTATGTGGGGCCATTGTATTGTATGGAAAGCAATGCAGGCCCCATTATACTGTATAGAGGACTATGTGGGGCCATTGTATTGTATGGAAAGCAATGCAGGCCCCATTATAATGTATGGAGGACTATGTGGGATCCATTATACTATATGGAGCACTTTTTGTGGCCATTATACTGTATGGAAAGCTGTGTGAGGATTACAGTTGGAGAATCATATTGTGATGGGGTCACCATTATTTGTCAGGGAGATTGAGGGTACAGTAGGGTCATCATGCTGTGCATGTGGATTGTACTTTGAAGGAATTCACTGTAAAATCATATTGTGTTTGGGGGCACTTTTGTTTGCATCATAGTTTATTATCTGTATTATTCAAGGGTTTTTATTCTATGTTATTACATTTGTAAATCATGCCATTGAGCCATATGCTTTTTACTGCTCTTAGATAATATATTATATTATTTCAAAATTTTATTCTAAGATCTATTAATTAAAATGTACTTTGTTTTTGGGACAATCCTTTTTTAAGTTGTCCTTAAGCTTTTAATTTTGAACTTCTGTGTATTTGAGTTTAACCCCTTCACTACCAAGGGTGGTTTGCACGTTAACTACCGGGCCAATTTTTACAATTCTGACCACTGTCCCTTTTTGAGGTCATAACTCTGGAATGCTTCCATGGATCCCGGTGATTCTGACATTGTTTTCTCGTGACATATTGTACTTCATGTTAGTGGTAAAATTGCATTCAAATAACTTGCGTTTATTTGTGAAAAAAACGGAAATTTGGTGAAAATTTTGAAAATTTCGCAATTTTCCAACTTTGAATTTTTATGCCCTTAAATCACAGCGATACGGCACACAAAAAACTTAATACATAACATTTCCCACATGTTTACTTTACATGAGCACAATTTTGGAACCAAAATTTTTTTTTGTTAGGAAGTTATAAGGGTTAAAAATTGACCAGCGATTTCTCATTTTTGCAACACCATTTTATTTTTAGGGACCACTTCACATTTGAAGCCACTTTGAGGGGTCTATATGATAGAAAATACCCAAAAGTGACACCATTCTAAAAAATGCACCCCTTAAGGTGCTTAAAACCACATTCAAGAAGTTTATTAACCCTTTAGGTGCGTCACAGGAATTTTTTGAATATTAAAAAAAAAAAATGAACATTTAACTTTTTTTCACAAAAAAAATACTTCAGGTTCAATTTTCTTTATTTTACCAAGGGTAACAGGAGAAATTGGACTGCAAAAGTTATTGTGCAATTTGTCCTGAGTACGCTGATACCTGATATGTGGGGGGGAACCACTGTTTCGGCGCATGGCAGACCTCAGTAGGGAAGGAGCGCCGTTTGACTTTTTCAATGCAAAATTGGCTGGAATTCAGATCGGACGCCATGCCGTGTTTGGAGAGCCCCTGATGTACCTAAACAGTGGAAACCCCCCAAGTGACCCCATTTTGGAAACTAGACCCCCCAAGGAACTTATCTAGATATGTGGTGAGAACTTTGAACCCACAAGGGCTTCACAGAAGTTTATAACGTACAGCGGTACAATTAAAAAATCATATTTTTTCCACAAAAATGATCTTTTCACCCCCAATTTTTATTTTTCCAAGGGTAACAGGACCCTAAAAGTTATTGTGCAATTTGTCCTGAGTACGCTGATACCCCATATGTGGGTGTAAATGACTATTTGGGCGCATAGCAGAGCTCGGAAGGGAAGCAGCGCCATTTGACGTTTTTGGCTAGAATTGAGATCGGACACCATGTCGCGATTGGAAAACCCCTGATGTACCAAAACACTAGAAACCCCCCACAAATGACACCATTTTGGAAACTAGACCCCCCAAGGAACTTATCTAGATGTGTGGTGAGCACTTTGAACCCCCCAGTGCTTCACTGAAGTTTATAACGTCCGGGCGTGAAAATAAAAAAATCGTATTTTTTCCACAAAAATGATCTTTTCACCCTCAATTCTTATTTTTCCAAAAGTAACAGGACCCTAAAAGATATTGTGCAATTTATCCTGAATACGCTGATACCCCACATGTGGGTGTAAACCACTATTTGGGCGCATGGCAGAGCTCGGAAGGGAAGCAGCGCCATTTGACGTTTTTGGCTGGAATTGAGATCGGACACCATGTCGCGTTAGGAAAGCCCCTGATGTACCAAAACAGTAGAAACCCCCCACAAATGACACCATTTTGGAAACTAGACCCCCCAAGGAACTTATCTAGATGTGTGGTGAGCACTTTGAACCCCCCAGTGCTTCACTGAAGTTTATAACGTCCGGGCGTGAAAATAAAAAAATCGTATTTTTTCCACAAACATCATCTTTTAGTCCCCATTTTTTTATTTTCCCAAGGGTAACAGGAGAAATTGGACCCCAAAAGTTGTCGTCCAATTTGTCCTGAGTACGCTGACACCCCATATGTGGAGAAAACTACTGCATGGACACACGTCAGGGCTCGGAAGGGAAGTAGTGACGTTTTGAAATGCAGACTTTGATGGAATGGTCTGTGGGTGTCATGTTGCCTTTGGAGAGCCCCTAATGTACCTAAACAGTGAAAACCCCCCACAAATGATCCCATTTTGGAAACTAGACCCCCTGAGGAACTTATCTAGATGTGTGGTGAGCACTTTGAACCCCCCAGTGCTTCACAGAAGTTTATAACGACCGGGCGTGAAAATAAAAATATCGTATTTTTTCAACAAACATCATCTTTTAGTCCCCAATTTTTTTATTTTCCCAAGGGTAACAGGAGAAATTGGACCCCAAAAGTTGTTGTCCAATTTGTCCTGAGTACGCTGATACCTCATATGTGGGAGAAAACTACTGTATGGGCACACGTCGGGGCTCGGAAGGGAAGTAGTGATGTTTTGGAATGCAGACTTTGATGGATTGGTCTGCGGGTGTCATGTGCGTTTGGAGAGCCCCTGATGTACCTAAACTATTGAAACTCCCCACAAGTGACCCCATTTTGGAAACTAGACCCCCCACGGAGCTTATCTAGATGTGTGGAGAGCACTTTGAACCCCCAAGTGCTTCACAGAAGTTTATAACGCCTGGGCGTGAAAATAAAAAAAAAATTTTTTTCCGCAAAATTATATTTTTGCCCCCAATTTTTTATTTTCCTAAGGGTAACAGGAGAAATTGGACCCCAAAAGTTGTTTTGTAATTTGTCCTGAGTAGGCTGATACCCTACATGTGGGGGTAAAACACTGTTTGGGCGCATGGCAGAGCTTGGAAGGGAAGGAGCACCATTTGACTTTTTCAACGCAGAATTGGCTGGAATTGAGATCAGACGCCATGTTGCCTTTGGAGAGCACCTGATGTGCCCAAACAGTGGAAACCCCCCAATTATAACTCCAACCCTAACCTCAACACACCCCTAACCCTAATCTGAGCCCTAGCCCTAACCCTAGCCCTAGCCCTAACCCTAGCCCTAACCCTAACCCTACCCTAATCCTAACCCTAGCGGGAAAATGGAAAGAAATACATTTTCTTTTAGTTTTATTATTTTTCCCTAACTAAGGGGGTGATAACGGGGGGTTTGATTTACTATTTATGGCGGTTTTTATGTTTGGCGGCTGTCACACGCTAAAAGACGCTTTTTATTGTAAAAGTAGTTTTTGCATCACCACATACTGAGAGCTATAATTTTTCCGTATTTTGACCCACTGAGTCATGTGAGGTCTTATTTTTTGCGGGACGAGTTGACGTTTCTATTGGTACCATTTTCGGGCACGTGATATTTTTTGATCGCTTTTTATTCCGATTTTTGGGACGCAGAATGAACAAAAACCAGCATTTCATGAATTTCTTTTGGGGGGGTGCGTTTACACCGTTCCGCGTGCGGTAAAATTGATAAAGCGGTTTTATTCTACGGGTCAGTACGGTTACAGCGATACCTCATTTAGGTCGTTTTTTTATGTTTTGTCGGTTTTTTGCAATGAAAATTTTATATAAAAAATAATTATTTTTGTATCGCTTTATTCTGCGAGCTATAACTTTTTATTTTTTTGCGGATGACTCTGTATGGCGGCTCGTTTTTTGCGGGACAAGATGACGTTTTCAGCGGTACCATGGATATTTATATGTGTCTTTTTGATCGCGCGTTATTGCACTTTTTGTTCAGTGGTATGATAATAAATCATTATTTTTTGCTTTGTTTTTTATTTTTATTTTTTAAGGGGTTCGCTAAAGGGGTTAACTAATGGGACAGTTTTATAGGGCAGGTCATTACGGACGCGGCGATACCAAACATGTGTACTTTTATTGTTTTTGGGTTTTTTTATTTTGAAAAAATTGATTTATTGGGGAATATTTTTTTTTTTTTTACTAATTTATTTAGCGATTTTTTATTGTTAACACTTTTTTTTTTTTTTTTTTTTTTTTACTTTATTACCTTGTCCCAGGTGGGACATCACTGTCCTGTGACAGATCGCTGATCTGTCACATCACAGATCACTGTGACAGATCAGCGATCTGTCACAGGCACTGCTGCAGACTTCCTCATGCCTGCGCTTTGCAGGCACTGAGGAAGCCAGCTTCCTCAGGCCCCCGTCGCCATCTTGGATTCGGGGGCCTGGAGGAAAGGAGCCCCCCGCAGCAGCGCTGCACATTGCGCTGCTGTGGGGGGCTCAGGGAAGCACGGAGGGAGCCCCCTCCTTGCCGATGCTTCCCTTTAACCCCCGGTACACCGCGATCGCGTTTGATCGCGGTGTGCAAGGGGTTAACGTGTCGGGGGCGGTCCGTGACCGCCCCTGACACATTGTGCCGGGTGTCATCTATGATAATTAGCTGACACCCGGCCGCGATCAGCGGCGCTCACCACGTGGGCGCCGCTGATCATGGTGACGTAATATTCCGTCCATGGTAATTAGGTCCATGGTCACATGGACGGAATATTACGTCAATTGTAGGTAAGGGGTTAACATCCCTGGTCTATAGAAACAGAAGTTTCTTCTATTTTTTGTTTCTCTCTTCATGTGCGAAACCTTTCTTTTTATCCACAGTTATTCTCAGGATCTTGTAAAGAACCAGTCCAGAGAGTGATTTTCCTTCCAGAGTTATACCACACAACCTGGACTTGGAAGTTGAATCTGACAGTGTATGATATTCTAGTTCCATTCAATAAGACTGAACTGTGGGCAGCAGTACAGAGAGATTCAGCCGATGCATCTCATAAAGATCCCGTGGCCAGTTTTCATATAGAAACAGACTGGAGAGTTCAGTCTTGTGATGTTTTCCCTAGCAAAGGAGATTCAAGCTCTTCCAGCCAAATAAAGAGGGATCTAGCAATGCTAGTCGCTGCAATATTGGGTTTCAGTAAGCAAGCGGATGCCTCCCAGGTTCTGTAAAGGAGCCAATCAGTCTTTGTGTCCAGGGGATTTCTAAGGTGGGAGGTACAGGAAAGATGTACCGTATATCTTTGTACCATGTTAGCCAGTAGATAGAAAAATATTAAGATTGGAGAGTCCTCAGTGGTTGATACCATCTTTTCAGTTAGTCATTAAATGGTAACAAATTGCAAGCTTTCCAGACTACTCATCAGGCATAGAGTAACGCAAAGGTGGTAGGTGTCCTCAAACGATAAGGCAGTCTTCTTAACCACTCTAGACACCTGGAGATCAGTCTTTGGTATCTCATCCCAAATCTCAATGTCTTCATCATTAAATGGAAGTTGTTCTCTTATTTCTCTTGGAACCACCATCTTATCCAGAATCAACCTCCTAACCTTACAGTAAAGACCAATCTTTTACAAAATCTGAGCCCATAAAACATTTCTTCCTGAATGGTTCTTGGTTCAGTCTTTTCCTCTAACTTCAAATGACTTTGAGATTTTGTTTGGTACATTCATCAATAAAAAGGAGAGAAATAATATTTTGTATCCTCATCAATTGGCATATTAACTGAATTATTCTCTCTGTCTGAGGAGGATTTGTATTAAAAAAAATGGAGTCTGAATCCGATAGTACTTGGGTTTTTGGGCCTTTTTTAAGAAGGACGACAGCTTGAACTTGGATGCAGGTTTAGTGTAGATAGTGATAACTGTACGTCTTTGTTTGATAACAGCACTAGGTTTACAAGAAATAGACGTTTTTTCACCCAGCACTACTTTATGTTCATAACTTACTCAGGAGTTTCTTGTATGAGTACACTAGCTTTTTGAAGCAAATCAAGCATTTATCTAATATTCACCCTACAGAATAACACACAACACTAAACCATGGCTGCAATAGAGTACCTTGGTAATCAACCTAAGGGTTAGGTTCCCATCAAATGGAAACGCCTTGCCATGGCTGATGGTCTCTCACGAAATATCCAAATTGTGCACTAAGCGCCACCATTTTTTTTAACATATTTTACATAGCAGTAATACAGTTCCAATTTCATATTGTCACGCTGATTAGTGCGGACCCATTGCTCCATGGACGAGTTTTAACCTGGAAAAGTGTAACTAGGCAACCACCTGGTTTTTCACAAGAAACCCTGATGGTGTGGTTAGACTTGAGCTGCACGTGGTCACCAGGTATCACTCCTAGGGCAGTACCTGGTACCGCAACAGCTTACCCCAGGGGTCAGAGATGCAAGTACTGACTCAGAGTACCAGGCAGGACAGGAACAAGATCACTAGTAGTGTGAATGTCAGAGCTGGTTCGGACAGAATGGGTTCAGATTCAGATGAAATGACTGGTCCAGACAGCATGGGTACAGGGTCTGTTGGACAGCGTGGCTGGAAAAGACAGAACAAGTTCAGGGTCAGTGTACAGGATAGCATGATGGGAAGCTGACAATGTACTAGTAGGTGAAGACACAGACTGAGAAACTTCAGTTCCTAAACACCTACCTACAGAAGAGAGTGCCTTAAATATCTAATGCCTGTTAGCAATAGGCTGGGGACATATCAGGGGTGCGTGCTGCCCCTTATAGGCTATGTTTCCATGTTTCAAGATTTGCTGTGGATTTGACGCTGAGTACAGCCGCAGCGTCCAGATGTTACAGCATAGTGGAATGGATTTTATGAAATCCCATTTCCACTATGCTTACAAAGACGCAAGTGACACACCCACCTAAACGCACATGCAACACGTCTTTATAGACCACAGCATGTCTATTTATCTTGCAGAGACACTCAGTCTCCTCAAGATAAATAGCACAGTCTATGTATAGGATGCGGTGTTTCCGCATGTGTTCAATGAACATATGCAGAATCACCGCACATACAAAAGGGGACAGCGTTTTAGGCGGAGCGCTGCCAATACACCCCGTGGACACATACCCTAAGAACACTAAGTGTGTTGCAGGGAGACCAGCATGACTGGCGTGGACCTAGGAATCTGGGAGCCGAGGAGAGAGCTGGAGCAGGAGAAGCCGCTGAGCGGCTGTGGTGGTGAGCATGTCGGTGTCCTTGCTGGGGAGAGGAGAGTGAACCATGCAGGGATGCTGGCATTACCCCCTTCCTTACCCTCATTTTCTCTAAGCCTGAAAGAAATCTCTTCAGAAGAAGTGGGGCATGAATATTCTCCCTGAGCTCCCACAATCTCTCTTCGGGGCAGAATCATTTCCAACCCACCAGGAACAAAATGTTTTACTCCTCACCTTCACACCTTCATCATGGCCAAAATGTTCTTCATCTCAAAAACATCCTCCCAGCAGACTGGTTCAGGCATGAAAACTAGATCCTTAAAGAAGTGGCGCAAGATGACTGGCTTGATAAGTATGTGGAAGGAGGTAGGCATGCATAACAAGGCTGAAAACTTCCAATTGTACAATGCGTTGATTTTTCTGATGAGGGATAAAGCGACAACCCGAAATTGTAAGATGGAATCTTGAGACGGATGTATCTTGAGGAGAGCCACACCCTATCTCCTGCATGAAAACATGGATGATCTATGCATCTTTTGTCAGCATGCCATTTCATCCTTTCGGACAACCTCTCAAGAGTGGCTTTGGTGTCCTCCCAGATCTTGGAGAAATCTTTAGTGAGAGCATCGGCTGCAAGAACAACAGAAGCAGCCAATGCCAGAATTGGAATACCAGGCTGTTGACCATAGATAATGAAGAACGGTGATTTCGCAGACTACTCACATGATTACTATAGGAGAACTCCTCCCACGGCAAAAGTTTGATCCAGTCATCATGGTGCACATTCGTGAAATGCTGCAGAAAATTAGATAGAATCTGGTTGACCCAGTCCACCTGAATATTAGTTTGAGGATGGTATGCCAAAGAGTCCAAGATCACGTTCAACAGTTTACAAATGGCTCTAAAAGTTGCTTAAAGGGAATCTGTCACCCCTTTTTTCAACTATGAGCTGCCGGCACCAACATAGAATCATAGAATCGTCTCTGTTTGAAGACTTCTATTGAAGGAGAACTCACCACCTCTCGTGGCAGCCTATTCCAGTCATTGATCACTCTGTCAAAAAGTTTTTTCTAATATCTAATCTGTGTCTCCTCCCATTCAGTTTCATCCCATTGCTCCTAGTCTTTCCTTGTGCAAATGAGAATAAAGATGATCCTTCTACAATGTGACAGCCCTTGAGATATTTGTAGCCAGTTATTAAGTCTCCTCTCAGTCTTCTCTTCTGCAAGCTAAACATTCCCAAATCCTGCAACCTTTCCTCAAAAGACAGGGTTTGCAGACCGGTCACCATTCTGGTCGCTCTTTTCTGAACTTGCTCCAGTTTGTTGATGTCTTTTTTAAAATGTGGCGCCCAAAACTGGACTCAGTATTCCAGATGAGGTCTGACCAAAGAGGAGTAGAGGGAAATAATGACTTCACGTGATCTAGGCTGTATGCTTCTGTTAATACATCCTAGAATTGCATTTGCCTTTTTGCTGCTGCATCACACTGTTGACTCACATTCAGTTTATGATCTATTAGTATACCCAAGTCTTTTCACAGGTGCTGTTACTTAGCCCTATTCCTCCCAATTTGCACATGCTTTTTTCATTTTTATTGCCCAGATGTAGTACTTTGCATTTTTCCCTGTTAAAAAAACATTCTGTTAGTTACTGCCCACTGCTCCAGTTTATTTATATCTTTTTAAATCCTCTCTCTCTTCTCTAGTATTAGCTATCCCTCCAAGCTTTGTGTCAACAGCAAATTTAATCAGTTTACCCTCAATTCCTTCATCTAAATCATTGATAAAGATGTTGAACAATACAGGGCCCAGGACAGAGCCCTGTGGTACCCCACTTGAGACATTTATCCAACTGGATGTGCAGCCATTTACGACCACTCTTTGGGTCCGATCACTAAGCCAGTTATGAATCCACTTAACAGTTGCCTTGTCCATTCCATACTTAGTCATTTTTTCAATAAGGATTATGTGAGATACTTTGTCAAATACTTTGCTGAAGTCAAGATATACTATATCTACAGCATTTCCCTGATCCACCCTATCAGTGATTCTGTCATAGAAGGAAATTAAGTTAGTCTGACATGACATATTAGTTACAAACCCTTGCTGACTCTGTTTAATCACTTCATACTTATCCAGGTACTGACCTACATGTTGTTTAATAATTTGTTCAAAGATCTTTCCTGGCATAGAAGTCAGACTCACCGGCCTATAGTTGCCTGGGTCCACCTTCTTCCCCTTTTTGAACATGAGAAAAGCAAATGTTGTTCCTCAGTCTTCTGGGACTTCTCCTGCTCTCCCAGAATTTTCAAAGATTATGGAGAGGGGTTCAAAAATTTCTTCTGCTATCTCCTTCTGTACTCTAGGGTGTAATTCATCTGGACTTGGAGACTTGAATTCATTTAGGTTAGCTAAGTGTTTCCTCACAATATTTCTGTTTATAGATATCCTGGATTCTTCTATTCCCTTAATAGGACAGTGAAGAACAGTTGATGTTACATTTCCTTTATGAGAGAAAACAGATGCAAAATAGGAATTTAAAAGTTCGGCCTTCTCATCATCCTGTCTTACCATTTCATCATTTTCATCCTGTAAAAATCCTATAGCATCTTTGACTTTTCTTTTACTTTTGACATATCCCCAAAATCCTTTATTATTGCTTTTGACATCTCTTGCAAGCCTCAATTCATTGTCAGCTTTAGTAATCTGATTTGTGCCCTGCAAGTTCTGCAGACAGCATTATATTCTTCTTTAGATATGCCTCCCTCTTTCCATTTTATAAACATTTCTTTCTTCCTTTTTAGCATGTGCTTAAGTTCTGTGTTCATCCATCCTGGTTTCCTTAAATGCTTCCTATTCTTCCCTCTTTTCGGAATTGTTAACAATTGTGCTTTGAGAATTTCATTTTTCAAGATTTCCCATCCTTCCTGGACATTTTTGTCCTTAAGGATATCCAGCCATTGGATCCCTCCAATTCTCTTTCTCAATCCCTCAAAATCTGCCTTTCTGAAATCTAACCTTGACGTCTGAGTCTTCACAGGTCTTCCTCCTCTAGTTATCAAAAATTCTAAAATAGCATGGTCGCTACCTCCTAGGGTCCCAGGCACTTTTACGCCCTCAACCATTTCCTCCCTGTTTTTAATGATTAGATCCAAGGTAGCAGATCCCCTTGTTTTCTCCCCTACCTTTTGGAAGATAAAGTTGTCAGCAAGAGAGGATAAGAATTTCCTTGACCTGTTAGTTTTGCCTGAGAGAGATTCCCAACAAATGTCAGGATAGTTGACAACTAGGTCTTATTTTTTGGAGAACTTGGCCATTTGATGCATAAAGATGTCATCCATATCTTCAGCTTGCACAGGCGGCCTGTAGTAAATGTCTACAATGGTGTCCTTTCCATTGTTCTGTCCTTGTATTCTTACCCAAACAGTTTCCACAGAACTCCCAGTCTCTGAAGCTTCAATCTCTGTGCAGATATACACGTTTCTAACATACAATGCGACACCTCCTCCTCGTTTATCAAGTCTGTTTCTAGCAAATAAGTTGTATCCTTCTAGCCTTGTATTCCAATCATGTGTATTGTCCCACCAAGTTTCAGTGATTCCAATGACATCATATTTCTTTTCCTGTGCTAGTAGTTCCAATTCTCCTTGTTTGTTGCCCATGCTTTGTGCATTAGTATAGAAACATTTTAGTTTGTGATTGGTTTCTCTTTCTCCAATATTTTTATTATTTAGATTCTTTTGTCTTTGGTCTTCCTTTCCACTTCTAATAGTAGAGTTCTCAATAGCATTTGTCAGGTGTATGGCTTTTTCTGGCCTTTTGCTTCCCTTCCCACACTGTTCTAGTTTAAAGCTCTCCTGATGAGTGTAGCAAGGCAACTTCCAGATACATGTTTTCCAGTCTTCGTAAGGTGCACCCCATCTCTAGCAAGTAGTCCACCGTATAGGTAATTCACTCCGTGATCCAGAAATCCAAATCCTTGCCGACGGCACCATCGACGTAGTCAGTTGTTCACCTGCAGAATCTTGTTCCACCTCCTTGTTCCTTGGCCATCCACAGGGAGGATGGAAGAGAAGACCACCTGTGTTCCCAGTTCTTTCACTTTCTTACTTAAGTTTTCAAAGTCACTGCAGATGGTTTCCAGGTTGTTTCTTGCTGTGTCATTTGTCCCCACATGTATTAGCAGGAATGGGTAGTCATCTGTAGGTCTGAAGAGTCCTGATATCCTGTCAGACACATCTTTAATTTTTGCACCTGGAAGACAGCACATTTCTCTTGAGGTTATATCCGGTCTGCAGATAGCGGCCTCTGTTCCTCTCAACAGGGAATCCGCCCATGACCACCACTCTCCGTTTCTTCTTCACATCATTTTTCTTTCTCCATCCAGGGGGATTCTGAAGGCGTACAAGGTTGCAGTTTGTGGGCAAAGTCTTATCCTGATGTATTTCTTCATTGTTCTCCTGCGTAAGAGCCTGGTACTGGTTCCTGAGCAGTATGGGCGCTGACTGCCTCCCAATCCTCTTGCTTCTCTGGGTCACATGTTTCAATTCCTCTGTTTCTTCAGGTGCACTTCGAATTTCTTCTCTTTCTGTAACATGAAGATAATTCTGCTCTGTCTAAGAACTCTTCACCTTCCTTAATGATCTTCAATGTAGCTAACCTCTCTTCAAGATTTTGCAACTTTTCCTCCTACAGGGGCCCAAGTTTGCATTTGTGGCATGTGAAGTTTGGTTTTTTCACTGGTAAGTCTGTGAACATATAGCAAGAAATGCAACTCACCAAATGGCTCCTGGCCTCTTCCATATTGTTATTGTCAAAGAGATTTCAAAGTGATGAAAAATGAGCCAAAATTCACAATTTTGCAACGGCCAAAATCCAGTGATCATTGAGCTCATGGAGACTCTTCACTTATCCTAGAAGGCACTGGGAATATGCAAATTGTCTCCTCAGGACTCTTCCCCTGGTTTACCGATTTCCTCTGTTCAACTGCAATGGCCAAAATCCAGTGATCTTTGAGCTCGTGGAGACTCTTCACTTATCCCAGAAGGCACTGGGAATATGCAAATTGTATCCTCAGACTCTGTAGTGCTGTAGTAAGCCCCTGATGTAACCTGAATGAGAAGAAAAAGGAGTTAGATTATACTCACCCTGGGGGTGGTCCGGTCTTGGTCCGTTGGGTGTTGAGTGCCTGCGCGGTCTGGTCTTGGTCCGATGGGTGTTGCGGTCCGGCACCTCCCATCTTCTCCCGGCGCCTGCGCACTGCAGGACTCTGCTCTCAACAGGGCATAGCAGTGCACCTGCGCAGGAGCCACGACAGGAAGGAAAGAAGAGAACGGCATCGTATGAAGATGGGAGGAGCCGGACCGGATGGCGAGACCCATCGGACCGGACGCCGGAGTGAGTATAATCTAACTCTTTTTTCTTATCTTTCAGGTTACATCGGGGGCTTATCTACAGCATTACAGAATGCTGTAGATAAGCCCCTGATGTCAGTGCTGGCAGCTCATATTCGAAAAAAGGGGTGACAGATTCCCTTTAATCACGTATACCACAGGAATGATGTAAAAAATAAATAAAGCCAATTCTTCATGTTCTGTTGATTTGTTCATTCTATCTCCCAAAGATTGCATTAAGGCTCGGCTCACATTTATCCTGCACTTCTACTCTTCTATAGGAGTCACTTATAGGGGATTCTGCTGTTCTGGCACCTCAGGGGCTTTGCCAATGCGACATGGCACCCTCAAACCAGTACAGCAAATTGTGAACTCCAATATGGCGCTTCTTCCTCTCTGAGCTTTGCACAGTGCCTCAAAAGCAGTTTTTGACCACATATGGGGTATCAGCGTGCTCAGAAGAAATTGAACAATTTTTTGGGTCCAGTTTTTCCAGCTATCCTTGTGAAAATAAAAGCATTGGGAGTAAAATAACATTTTGGTGGAAATGTCACTGCTCTACCTTATAAACTTCTGTGAAGCAGCTGGGGGTTCAAGGTTCTCACCACACATCTAGATACATTCCATGAGGGGTCTAGTTTCCAAAATGGTGTCACTTGTGGGGGTTTTGCACTGTTTAGGCACATCAGGGGCTCTCGAAACAAAACGAGACATGACACTGGCAGACCATTCCATCAAAGTCAATGTTTGAAAACGTCACTCCTTTTCAGAGCCCTGCCTTGAGCCTAAACAGTAGTTGGGGATAAATAATATTTATGTGGGAAAAATTAGATTATTTTTATTTTCGCAGCTCAATGTTACAAATGTCTGTAAAGCACCTAGGTGTTCAAGGTGCTCACCACACATCTAGATAAGTTCCCTGAGGGGTCTAGTTTCCAAAATAGTATCACTTGGGGGGGCGTCCCCTGTTTTGGCACATCAGGGGCTCTCCAAAAGCCACATGTCATCCGCTAATTATTCCAGCAAATTTTGCATTCAAAAAGTCAAATGGCACTCCTTCCCTTCCAAGCCCTGATGTGTGCCTGAACAGTAGTTTTCCCCCACATATGGGATATATGTGTACTCAAGAGAAATTGCACAATAAATTGTATGGTGCAATATTCCCTGTTACCCTAGTAAAAATTCAAAATTTGGGGGTAAAGAACATTTTTGTGAGGAAAATGCAATTTTTTTTTTCATTTTTACAGCTTATCATTATAAACTTCTGTGAAGAACCTGAGGGTTCAAGGGGCTTACCACACAACTAGATAAGTTCGCTGAGAAATCTATTTTCCAAAATGGTGTCACTTGTCGGTGGTTTCCACTGGTTGGGCACATCAGAGGCTCTCCAAACGCAACATGGCGTCCGCTAATTATCCCAGCAAATTTTACATGTCAAATGATGCTACTTTCCTTCCGAGCTCTGTTGCGTGCTCAAACAGTGGTTTTCCCCACATATAGGGTATGTGCATGCTCAGGAGCAATTGCACAACAAATTCTAGAGGCCATTTTTTCCTGTTACTCTCGTGAAAATAAACATTTTTGGGTTGAAATAAAATTTTTGTGACAAAAAGTTAAATGTTAATTTTTCCTTTCCACATTCCAAAAATTCATGTGAAGCACCTAAAGGGTTAATAAACTTCTGGAATGTGGTTTTGAGCACCTTGAGGGGGCAGTTTTCAGAATGTTGTCACTTTTGGGTATTTTCTGTCATATAGGTCCCTCAAAGTCACTTCAAATATGATGTGGTCCCTAAAAAATGGTTTGTAAATTTTGTTGAAAAATGAGAAATCGCTGGTCAACGTTTAACCCTTATATCTTCCTAACAAAATATGGTCATGATCCAGACCAGGTTTTGGTATTGTCTCTCCTTTCCTGGTCTGGTCATGTCAGGGGTTAACTTTCTCTGCCTCGTTTGTGTGTCATATCTGCTATATCTCTGTGCTGCACCCTGCAGGCATTGCCAGTTATATTTCCTGGCTACGGTGTGTGTAGCTGGCTCTAGTGAACCCGATTTGTCCTGCTGCGTTTAGCTGACCTTGCCCGTGTATGTGCACGCCTCTCCTACCTGTCCTGATTCTGTGTGTCCCTGTGTGTTTGGATTCCCCGGTACTCAACTCTGCTTTGGCTCTGACCTGATTCGGTCTCTTCCTTCTGATACTTATGCTACTGACCGGCACTGACCTTTTGGCACTCCTCTGACTATGTCTGGGATTCACCTTTCTACTAATTCACCTTTCTACTACGCAACTCTCTGGTATCGACTCGACTTTCTGACTATTCTGCTGCCACCTGGTGGTAGCATCGCTGCAGTTCTGCTGGTCTGCTCTGAGCTGGATTTCAGCTTACTCTCCACTCTGCTGCCATCTAGTGGAGTTTGCTCTACTCGGCATTTACCTGCAGTGCTGCAGCATGACAAAAATATTGTTTCAAAAATTGTGCTGATGTAAGTAAAGTAGGCAGGTGGGAAATGTTATTTATTCAGTATTGAGTGTGATATAACCCTCTGAGTTAAGAACAAAAAAAATAATTTGAAAATTGCAAAATTTCTAAATTTTTGCCAAATTTCCTTTTTTTTCACAAATAAACACAACCATATCAAAGAAATGTTACCACTACCATAAAGTGCAATATGTCACAGACTCAGTGAGTCCATATAAAATGTCACTGGTCAGAATTGTAAAATTTGGCCAGGTCATAAAGGTGAAAACATGATATATAAACTTGGCACACACACGTGGAATACTGATGCGAAAAGTGATATTTTAATAAGATATAGTACATACAGTCAGTGACGTTTCGGTCTTATGACCTTCATCAATGTACCCTGTATTGTACTCAATTCTTTTGGTGTGTGAGCAAAAGATCCACAAGGGGTTACAATAGAATGCTTGTGGCCGCTTTTTGGACCATAGGTGCACAGAGTGTGTCTGAGCAGTGAACGCGGCGACCGTAACTGCCGAGGTTACTGCAACTTGATCTGGTCCATGGGGAACAGCTGGTGTTAGAGCATCTAATTGGGCGTTCACCGACCACAAAAGGACAGAATTTGTACATGCTGCCTTCGTTGGCGGTTGATCTCCCAAAACAACTCCAATGGTATAGGGGTACTGAAGTCAGCGGGGTCAATGGCCTGAGCAAACTTTCTCACTGGTGGATGTGGACCAACTGAGCCACAGACCAGGCATAACCTGGAAGAACGTAACTAAGCAACCACCTGGTTTATCACAAAAGATGTTGATGGTGTGGTTAACTTTGAGCCTCAGGTGGTCTCCAGGTACCACTCCTAGGGCAGTCCCTGGTACCGCAGCAACTGACCTCAGGGGTCAGAGACACAGGTACTGACATGGAGAGCTAGGCAGGACAGCAACAAGCAGTGTGAATTTAGGATCTGGTTCGGACAGTACAGGGTCACTTTACAGGTACTGATACAGAATAGCAGGACAGGGATGAGAACCTGACAATGGACTGATAGGTGAAGATACAGACTAGGAACTGAAGTTGTTCAAACTCTCTCTACAGTGGAAGGTGCCTATTCAATACCTAATGCCTCTCGGCAATAAGCTGGGGACATTTCTAGAGTGTGTGTGTAGCCCCTTAAAGTGAGTAGCATGCACGCCCTAAGCGCGTTGCTGAAAAACCAGTATGACATGAGTTGAGCCAGGAACCTTTGAGAGCCAAGGGAGGAGATCCCGTTGAGTGGCCGTGCCGGTGAATATGTTGGAAGGAGGAGGGAAAATCATGCAGGGACATGAGCATTACACATGTATTCAATGTTTGCATATTATATAATTTTAGAGTGCAGCTGTATTTTATTGGTTATGTTAACTAGTCTTTAAGGCTTACACCTGTTTTCGCACTGGTTTTATTTAGTTTTGGAGGTACTAGTCTGCTTATTGATATTTGAAGTTCAGCCCTTTCTGATTGAGCACTCTTCCTATTAGCCTAAGAAATTTTTTAATTAGAGCTGGATTTTGCCTGTCCTTAAAATTTTTGGCTTTCAACCCAGGAGAGGCATATAAGATTAGCATCCCATCAAAGGCTGATGGGCTCTCATGAACTGGCCAATGTGTGCACTAAGAACTGTCAAAGATCAGTTTGGGGATTCGATCCGGTGTCTTGTTGCTGTGTGGTCGGATCCCCTGTCTGCTGAGATATTGCCTTTTCTTCTTCTCCAAATGCTGATGATGTATATTGTCTTTGTTTTCCTTTCTGGGTTTGCTCCTCTCCAGGTGTTTCTCATTTTTTTGTTTTGGTTTGTTCTAGCACGACCCAACCTATTTTGACCATAATGACCTGGCCATTTTTTCAAATCTGACCAGTGTCCCTTTATGAGGTACTAACTCAGGAACGCTTCAACGGATGCTTGCGGTTCTCAGATTTTTTTTTGTGACATATTGGGCTTCATGTTAGTGGTAAATTTAGGTCGATACTTTTTGCGCTTATTTGTGAAAAAAAAATCGGAAATTTTGCAAAAATTTTTAAAAATTTCACAATTTTCAAATTTTTAATTTTTATTCTGTTAAACCAGAGAGTTATGTGACACAAAATAGTTCATAAATAACATTTCCCACATGTCTACTTTACAGTAGCACAATTTTGGGGACTTTTTTTTTTGTTAGGAAGTTATAAGGGTTTAAAGTTTATCAGCAATTTCTCATTTTTTAAGCAAAACTTACAAAACCATTTTTTTAGTGACCACATCACATTTGAAGTCCCTTTGAGGGGCCTACATGACAGAACACACCCAAAAGTAACCCCATTCTAAACACTGCACCCCTCAAGCTACTCAAAACTACATTCAAGAAGATTATTAACCCTTCAGGTGCTTCACAGAAACTAAAGCAACGTGGAAGGAAAAAATGGACATTTCAATTTTTCCAACAAAAATGTTCTTTTAGCCTCCCAAGAAACTTATCTAGATGCATAGTGAGCACTTTGAACCCCCAGGTGCTTCACAAATTGCACTGTAAATATGAAAAAGTACTTTTTTTTCACAGCAATTTTCTTTTAGCCTCAATTTTTTAATTTTCACATGGGCAACAGGATAAAATGGATCCTAAAATTTGTTGGGCAATTTTTCCTGAGTACACCGATACCTCATATGTAGTCATAAATCACTGTTTGGGCACATGGTAGGGCTCGGAAGGGAAGGAGTGCCATTTGACTTTTTGAATGGAAAATTAGCTGCAATTGTTTGCGGACACTATGTCGCGTATGGAGAGACCCTGTGGGCCTAAACATTGGAGCGCCCCCACAAGTGACCCCATTTTAGAAACTAGACCCCCCCAAGGAACTTATCTAGATGCATAGTGAGCACTTTGAACCCCCAGGTGCTTCACAAATTGATCCGTAAAAATATAAATTGTTAGAGGACACCATATCGCGTATGTAAAGTATGTAGTGTATTTCAGGTTGGTGTGGCGTAGTGTATGTTAGGTTGGTGTGTGTGTACTATACACCACACACACACACACACACACACACCATCCTGACATACACCACACACCAACCTGACATACACTAGGTCAGGATGGTGTGTGGTGTAGTGTACGTCAGGATGGTGTGCGGTGTGGTATAGTGTAGTCTATGTCAACTTGGTATGTGGTGTAGTGTACATCAGGTTGGTGTGTTTGGTGTAGTATACACCACACACACACACAACCTGACGTACACAACACACACACGAGCTTGACGTACACTATACCACACCACACACCAACCTGACGTACTGTATGTCAGGTTGGTGTGCGTCGTATAGTGTACGTGTGCTGTAATACACGTCAGGTTGGTGTGTGTGGTGTATTCTACACCACACGCACACCAACCTGATGTATACTGCACCACATGTACACTACACCACACACCAACCTGACGTACACTACGCCACACACACCAACCTGACACACTACGTCAGGTTGGTGTATGTGGTGTAGTGTATGTCAGGTTGGTGTGTGGTGGGGTGTAGTGCACGTCAGGTTGGTGTGTGCAGTGTAGTATACACCACTCACACACACACACAACCTTATGTACAAAACAACACACACAGCAACCTGACGTACACTATACCACACCACACAGCAACCTGACGTAGTGTATGTCAGGTTGGTGTGGTGAAGTGTACGTCAGGTTGGTGTGTGTGTATGTGTGTGTGTGGTGTTATGTATGTCAGGCTGGTGTGGGTGAGTTCTGTAGGGGAATGTCAGGATGTGTTTAGTCCATGGACATGTGATGAATTCTGAAGCATTCATTCAAACACAGTCCAGGTTTGTCAGGACACGTTTCACATTGGAAATGAGCACCTTTATTTTTTCTCTCCCCTCATGAGGAAAATGTTGCCCTAGTACCATACAGGAAACTTGAGTTCCAGAGGTGCTAGGGCCCACTCCTTCCTCGTCTCCAAGCATCATGGCCTTTATCACCGCCTCCTGGAACTGAAGGAAAGTGTTGTTGGTCTGGCCTGCACATGGTGATAGCACGTATGCGTTATACAGTGCCGTTTGTACGATGTGCAAAGCCAGTTTTTTTTTTTATACCACACCTTCGCCTTCTGCATGGCACTATAAGGCTGGAGGACTTGATCAGAAAGATCAACTCCCCCCATGTTTGTTGTACCCCAGGGCACAGTCTGGTTTGTGGACCTGTGCTGGGGTACCTCTAACGGTGGTGGCCGTGGTGCTGGTACCATGGATTGTTGTCAAGAAAAAGACATCCCTTTGTCTTTGAACTTGACCACAACCATGTTGCCGCTACATTGGGCTCGGCTCTCACCCTTTGAGAGAGCCTGCACAATTAGCGACAAAAGGATGCCCCTCTGGTTTCTGCGCACACTACCACAAGCTGCGGTAGCTCTGGCAGAGAGGGATTGAAAGAGTGAGATGCTTGTATAAAAGTTATCAACGTACAGATGGTACCCTTTATCAAGCAGTGGGTGGACCAAATCCTACACTATTTTCCCACTCACCCCCAGAGCAGGTGGGTATTCTGGGGACTGGATCCTGCTATCCTTCCCTTGGTAAACTCTAAAGCTGTGAGTGTACCCTGAGGTACTCTCACACAGCTTATAGAGTTTTATCCCGTACCTCACCCTCTTACGGAATTGAAGCCTCCCTTTGAAATGGATGAGGGATTCATCCACACAAATTTCCCTTTGGGGAATGTACACTTCAGCAAACTTGTTGCTTAAGTGTTCGATGACTGGTTGAATTTTAAATTCTATCAAAATTCGGGTCATCGCGGGGAAGGCTGTCAGTATTGTCTCTAAAACGGAGAAACTTATGAATTGCCTCAAAACATTTGTGAAACATAACCATGCCAAATATTGGAGTTTGATATAAAATATCAGTACTCCAGTAATGGCGAATTTCTGGTTTCTTCACAATACCCATGTCCCTAATATTTCATTTCTACTGAGTCAACGGGACACAAAGTAGAAAATGATGAATTAGGGTTTTGGGCAAAAAATTGCAGGGCGTACAAGTTAGTTTGATCCACCATAAGACTGACAATTGACTCAGAGAAATACACTTTGAAATAGTCTATTTCCCGGAGGTTGGCAGTCTCAGACTGGATTCCTGATTGGGGAACGAAATCAGGAATCCATGCAGCCAAATTTTCAGGGATGGGGGTCCAGAAAGGGACACTAGTGCTAGGTTGGGCATGACTAGCACTAGGTTGGGGGTTACTCACACTTGGCTGTGGGTCTTCTCCCCTGGCCTCCGGCTCTTCTTGCCTGGGCTCCGGATGATTTCTTGTCCTGTGACGTCTTCGTGGTAGCGCGCTTGTGTCATTGGAGGAGGAAGACGGGGAGGAATAGAGAAAAATGGGGTCTACTCCCTCACCATCAGTTTCTGAGACATTAATTGCATATGCCTCCTCAGCCGAGTACACCCTTTGTGACTGGGATGAGTGGGACATTGTGTGCTGTGTATGCGTAATTTAAACTTTATTATAGTGTGCGCGTATATGTGCGAGTGTTTGGTGAAACTTTCTTCTGCAGGTGGGGGTTGTCAGGCACGGGGGGCAGGAGGGGGCTGTCCGGCCCAGGGGGGCAGGAGTGGGCTGTCAGGCATGGGGGGGCAGGGGAGATGCAGGAGCTGGCAGCAGCAGCAGGGGGGTGATCACCGGGCAGGGGGGTGATCAATGGGGTGGGGGGATAACCGGGGAAGGAGGGGGCTGTCAGGCGCAGGGGGGGCTGAGATGCAGGCAGACCGGCAGCAGCACTGTGATCACTGGGGCAGCAGGTGATCAGAGGCGGGGGGGTGATCATCGGGGGCTGTCAGGCACGGGAGGGGCAGGAGGGGGCTGAGATGCAGGCAGCCGGCAGAAGCAGTGATCACTGGGGCAGGGGGATGATCGCCAGGGGGAGTGGAGGTCGTGGGGTGGAATCGGATGGCGGGGGCAGTACGAGGGGAGTACCGAATGCAGTACGAGGGGAGTACCGAATGGCAGGCGGCGGCGGTAAAGCAGCGGCAGGGACAGCGCTCTTCAGTTTCCATGAATGGGATGAGGCTGAAGAGCGAGGGCAGCAATAGTTCACTCTGCCCTACACATCTGATTAGAGGGATAGCATCACATGGAAGCTAGCTCCAATCAGATCTGGGGGTGACACAGGTCATCAGAGTGATCGTAGCCACGGGGAGCAAAACCACCCCCCCGGGTCAAGTACAGGTCCTGGTGTACCTGCAGGTCAGGTGACATTTCAGTGACCCCGGTCACCCAACCCGCAGGAATGTGATCCCGCCATGATGCCTATGTGGCATCACAGGTCGGGAAGGCACCATTTATCATGACGCCTATGTGGCATCACAGGTCGGGAAGGGGTTAATATATTCACCATTCACTGTACTTTTTTGCTGGCTATACCTCTTGGTGGATATGTGTTCAGTAGTTCCAGCCCTTTCAACTTTGGAGTACCTTGCTTGGTAAATTCCAGTTGTAAAGTATTTTAGCAAGGAATCTGTTTTCATTTCCTCAGAGCACTTTTTCCATTTACCACTGATAGGTTTCTGGGATGTTAAGCATTATTTTTGCATCTTGCTTAACATTTTCCTTTTCCCTTGTTAGCAGTGCGTTGTGGCCTCCCCTCTAGTTCCCCAGGACATACGAGAAACGCCTCAATAGCCTTTCAGGGAGTTAGGTTCAAGGTGGTGGTGTAAGTTGAGTCGCTAAGGCCATTCTAGTCTGTAGAGGGACAAGTTGGGTGTAGGTGTGTCTTTTCCCTTGTGTGAGTGTTCACACGTTCTTTACTAGTACCTTAATTTTTTAACATATTTTCCATATCGGTAATGCAGTTCCAATTTCATATATTCAATGTTTGCATATTATAGCAATTCAGAGTACGGCTGTATTTTTCTTGGGTTATATTTAATAGTCAAGTTTACAGTTGTCTTATTCTGTTTGGAGGTGCTGGTCAGTTTTATTCATATTTTGGTAACAAGGCAGCAAATGCCATTTACTAGGCTAGTGGTTGGCAGACTGCTCAGCAGATTCCGTGTGGGATAACAAGCTATCCATGGCTTCCTGACAATTAGCCTGACCATGCACTCATCTCTACCTAAGGGTTCTTTTACACTTGCCGGGTTATTTGCGGCCCGTAAATGGGCTGTATAGCAGTGATTTTTGTGGTCTCCCGCACAAATGAGCCACAAAAAACCTTCTCGGATCACCGTTTTTCCCTGTTATAACAAATTGTAGGGAAAAAAACAGCGATCCGCAAATATGGTGTACCGCAAAAACAAGCTACCGTTGTTTTTGCGGTTCCATTGATTTAAATAGAGGCCGTGCCCATGAGCCGTGAAAAATATCGCGCAAGCGCGATATTTTTCACGGCCATATATACGGCCCTCACGGCCATACGGCACATGGCGCTCCGATATATTTTTGCGGGCCGCAAAAACGGCCCTCAAAAACACGGCAAGTGTAAAATAACCCTTATATTGTAGGCATCTATAGAAGCAGTCCAACTCCATTAAAAATGCATATGCTTCTGCTCCTGAAATCAAATTTCACTTTAATATTTTACGGGCTCTAACTGCCTGGAGTCACCTAATCACATCAGCATGACACGCCTCCTGTGACATGGCCAGACATGTGATTGCAGTCACAAGGAATGTCGGGAGACACCCCATGCTGGGACCTGGCACAGCCCATGAGTGCTTCCAAACACTGTACAGCTGCAACCTATATCTCACATTGAGAAACGAGACTATGGAACTCAACCCTGTCAAGACCTAGCATGATACCCAGTAGTAGGAATATCTCAAAGTATCGCTGCTAGATCTCCTGGCTAAAGAATGTCCAAAACCCTGCCGCCAGCCACAGGGTCTAAGGCTGTGTGCACACGTAAGCGTTTTTTTCGCGTTTAAGCATTTTTACCTGCAAAATACTTAAAAAACGCTTAAAAGCATCCCATTCATTTTAATGAGTTCTGCACTTTTTGTGCATATTGATGCGTTTTTTCCGTGAAAAAAAAAAACGCATTGTGGTAAAAACCACAGCATGCTCATTAATTTTGCAGAAAAATCCGCATTTCTAGCTATTTTCTATGAGACTGGGGACGCGCGGGAAAAAACGCATAAAAAACGCGCGGAAAAAAAGCGCGTTTTCTGGGAAGGAGTCCGGTTTTCATGCAGAAATGTTCTGCATACGTGTGCACATAGCCTCAACGGTACCAGAAACAGTACCTCTCTTTGCCACTATCCTGCAGGAAACATGATATACTGAGGATGTGAGGGAAGGCTTTTACCTCTCTGCTTGTATTTCCTATTCCTACTAAGACAGCGAGGTTATCTAATGTCAGTGCCACCTTGATGGCCCAATAAACAAGTTACTGCCTGGACCAGCACCACTCCTTTGTAGTCAGTACTGTGTCTGCTAGGATCAACATCTGCCGGCGTCATCACGTGAGTGCTACAGTCAATGATTGGTTGCCGCATTCACATTATGTCTGAGCCTTTTTTTATTCCTCAGTGTTTGGGTGGGTAAATTAGATGATTAAACCAGTAGTGCTGCATAGTATAGGAAGCTGGTTGGCTTTTCAGTCATCATTCTATGTGGTAGGCTTGTATATCAGAGGAAGAGAAGTTTACATCATTATCCAAAGAAGTCCAGACTTCTCCTGCCATTTTCTTTCTGACCTTAAACATCTTTATATAACTTGTGGTTTCCAAAGTAAAAAGGTCGCACTCTACGAGATAATAGTGAAGATTTATTGACACATAATTACATGTCACGTCGGGGATGTGATAACAAGAGTGTCAAATGGCTGACAACGGCCATTTCGCGCTACTCGAGCGCTTCCACGGGTCAAAGTGCAGGGGGAAATGACGGACTCTTAAGCAAATCATGTCATCCAGTCACTCCTCCTACCTCAGCCGCTGTATAACTAACAAGTAAAACAGACAGGTGCTCAGTGCAAACATATAAAAAACACACATATTTCACCGCTGCAGCTGGAACAATAATCTTACATATAAAGACAAATATTACAAGGACTATTGAGTGATTATCATCATAACTAAAGGACCCCTATTATCAAATTAACCCTTCTGGGTAATCTGTTCCAAAGGAAACAGCTTATTAATATAAATCCGAGAGCTGCATGATACTAAATCCATAGGAAGTGTGTGCTTCCATACATTATGATCTAATCAAGATATATATATATGCAATTTTACCATGGCTCCAGCAATTAAAATAAAAAATTACTGACACCTATCTTTTGGCCATTTATGTCACAATGATGATCTAAGCCCATTGTATTGTCCTAGTTAAAACGATTTTAGGGCAAATTATACCGCATGATTCAGAACTAACCAATTAAGGAAATACACATATATATATATATATTTTTTTTTTTAATTATATTTTTTTATGAGATATGCATTACTTAACACCAATAATTTACATTATCCCCTAGATATTTGTCCTTAATTTATAACCTGCCAGTATTTACGGAAAAAGAAATGCATTATTTAAATCAGTTATATATATATATATATATATATATATATATATATATATATAGGTATTTCCTTAATTGGTTAGTTCTGGATCATGCGGTATAATTTGCCCTAAAATCTTTTTAACTAGGACAATACAATGGGCTTAGATCATCATTGTGACATAAATGGCCAAAAGATAGGTGTCAGTAATTTTTTATTTTAATTGCTGGAGCCATGGTAAAATTGCATATATATATATCTTGATTAGATCATAATGTATGGAAGCACACACTTCCTATGGATTTAGTATCATGCAGCTCTCGGATTTATTTTAATAAGCTGTTTCCTTTGGAACAGATTACCCAGAAGGGTTAATTTGATAATAGGGGTCCTTTAGTTATGATGATAATCACTCAATAGTCCTTGTAATATTTGTCTTTATATGTAAGATTATTGTTCCCGCTGCAGCGGTGAAATATGTGTGTTTTTTATATGTTTGCACTGAGCACCTGTCTGTTTTACTTGTTAGTTATACAGCGGCTGAGGTAAGAGGAGTGACTGGATGACATGATTTGCTTAAGAATCCGTCATTTCCCCCTGCACTTTGACCCGTGGAAGCGCTCGAGTAGCGCGAAACGGCCGTTGTCAGCCATTTGACACTCTTGTTATCACATCCCCAATGTGACATGTAATTATGTGTCAATAAATCTTCACTATTATCTCGTAGAGTGCGACCTTTTTACTTTGGAAACCACAAGTGATTTGTTATGAGGTCAAGCACCCGGGAATCCTCCATGTGAGCTCACCGCATGCTGCAAGCCAAGGATCCTAGCACGGTAACAGCGGTGCCGCCCGCTTCTTCTTTTTTATATCTTTATATAACTGTGAGTTACGGGTGGCCAAATTATGTTTTCGGGTAGAGATATTAACCCAGATTCTGCTTAAAAATCACTTTTGGCTATAACGGACCATAGCTCTGAGTTCCTGCATCCATTTCACCTCCTGCTTGGCAATGCCCGTGTAGGGTTACTTACAAGTGGTAGAGTTCCATTATCACAATGCCATAGGGTATTGGACACATTTTATACTTCTACTATGATCTTATCTTGGTATTTGCATCTTTAAGCCTGAAATAACAAACCTTGTTTCGGATGCTAGCCAATGTCAACTACCCCTTGAAATGCATTTTTGATTGGGAGCGGAGACAATATTTGACCCTACAAAGGACTCTTAGCACACAATAGAAGAGCAATTACTTGGATTGGAAATTTTTAAACATGGCTCTGTAGTGTAATATGTTTAATACAATTATCCTCAATGAATAGTATATTTTCAAAAACATTGTCTTAAAGTCTGGGATCAAAAGTCTGACGATTCATATTCTAAGGAATGGGTCATGGCAGCCACAGCCATGTACCATCACAGAATCCTCAGCATTGCTCACCTTTTCATCTTGAAGTCAACATCAGAAGGTGAGACAACTGAAAATGATGAAGAAAGTCCAAGCCCAGGCATATAAAAAGGAAATATTTATTATAAAGGAAACATTATTTTTTAACAATTATTTTGGAGAAACTTATTTAAACTAATGTGACATAGCCAATGGATTTGTTTTATAGAGTTGTGTAATATTATTGCATAAGATGATTATTGGTAATTGCAGACATTAATCACCATTTAGTGCCACAAACCAGGGGTGGGCAACTAACTTTCCCAAGGGTTCACAGCGCAAATTGTAAAGCAATAATAAACATAATTCTCTAGAATATTAATTTTATCTGTTAAAAAAGGCCATAAACTACATGGCTCTGATTAGCTGATACTGGTAAATCTACGATCAAAAGAGCATATTAAAAATTTGTCCGAGTTTCATCACAAAAAAAACATATGACCACCCACTCCACTTGATCCACATGTAGGGGAGATCATAGAAAAGAGCACGTGAGGGACTCAACCTTTACCTCCCCTGCACAAGATATAGAACGTAGCAAAATAACAAGCTCGGTGCAAAGGGTGAGGTAACGGTTAACAGTTTTACAGACACAGGTGAGAAGCACAAGAGCACATGGTGAGGAATAAAGCGCAGTTTATGGAGCACACTTCACTAGTAAAGGATGGAGGAAAGGGGCACATTAGGGGATTAAGCAAGTGCCAACATTTGAGACCAACTCAGCACAGCCACAGCCCACAATGCAGTCTCTTAGGCCTTACTTAATTACACTCTCCAGGACCCACTTAGTCGCTGACTACTTGCCAGTTATATGCAGAAAATGGGTAAGATAGTCCTATTGTTTCTTCACTGCTTTCCTCATGAATTCTCCCACCAAGGTTTGAGCAGCCCTGCTGACAGCAAGGGACTAAGGCTAGGTTCACATTTGCGGATGGCTGAGTTGCGGCCTTCCTCTGTGAAGCTCCGCCCACTGCTGCACCTCCTCCAGTCAGCTCCGCCTACGTCTGCATGTGCCTACGTACCTGTCTTTAATATTGGGTATGCAGGCAGTGTGGATGCCTTCGAGATCATAGAAAAGAGCACGTGAGGGACTCAACCTTTACCTCCCCTGCACAAGATATAGAACGTAGCAAAAGAACAAGCTCGGTGCAAAGGGTGAGGTAAGGGTTAACATTTTTAAAGTCACAGGTGAAAAGCACAAGAGTGCATGGTGAGGAATAAAGGACAGTTTAAGGATCACACTTCACTAGTGAAGGATGGAGGAAAGGGGCACATAGAATATTATACGTGAAGACCACATGTACTGGAATTGAGGGAAACTTCACACTGTTGGACCCAGTATTCATTAAAAATACTTCACCAAGTATTTAAGCTGTAACGAGATGTACACTAAACCACTCCTCACAGAAACAAGCTCTCAACTGAAGCTGAGGGGGCAGCTAGCTGTTATTTTCTGACTAAAACCAGTCAAACCACATTTTGTTACTCAAGGTTGTACACGCACACCTGTTCAAAGCAGTTAAAACTGGTTTGAATCACTGACTCTTAACCAACTTACGATTTTACTAGCACTTTAAATGCAGTAAAATCGGTATGATGCGGCGACTGTATCAAATTGCAACATGTTGCTTTTGAGGTAGGTCGCAGCATCCTCAAAATAACTTATGCAGAGGCATCCGCATACATCCACACGGCCTGCGTACCCAATGTCAAAGATTGGTACACAGGCTGCATGCAGACGTAGGCGGAGCTGACCGGAGGAGGTGCGGTAGGGGGTGGAGCTTCACTTAAGAAGTCCGCAGTTCGGCCATCCGCAAGTATGAAGCCAGTCTAAGCATCCCCTTGCTTCTTTCAGCCGCACACATTTCCACCACTAGATGGCATCTGTGGTGGGGATACAATCAAAATTATAATTCTGACAAAAATCAAAAGCATGGATCAGTTAAATCACCCTTTTTGCTCCTTTGATTATTGCTATCAGCAGGCCGGACAAATTCAAAGCAATAGCTGTGGCCCATAGGCTGCAATTTGCCCAGGTCTTCTCCAAACTATTTTCTCTTTTTTGTGCGACATGTGACTTTAGTTTGACCATTCACGTTGTATACTTTTTTCAATTATGTGCATGTTCTTTATGCCAGACAAGATTTGTTTTATGAATAAAATATTTCTCACCTCCTCAAGATGAAATTGGCTTCTCCCCTTTGTGAATTCTCTGATGTGTAACCAGAGTTGATTTCCTTGCAAATAATTTTCCACATTCTGAACATGAAAAGGGTTTCTCCCTTGTGTGAATTTTCTGATGTTTATCTAGAATTGACTTCCTTGAAAAGAATTTTCCACATTGTGAACATGAAAATGGCTTCTCCCCTGTGTGATTTCTCTGATGTCTAACCAGAGCTGACTTACTTTTAAAGCATTTTACACATTCTGAGCATGAAAAAGGTTTTTCTCCTGTGTGAATTCTCTGATGCTTAACTAGAACTGAATTACTTGAAAAGAATTTTCCACACTGTGAGCATGAAAATAGTTTCTCCCCTGTATGAATTTTCTGATGAAGAACAAGAGCAGTCTTAGAGCTAAAACATTGCTCACATTCTGTACATGAATATAGCTTCTTACCCTTGGGACTTCCCTGATTAAAAGAATTTCCACATTCTAACAAGGCAAATTGTTTTTTCTCTGTGTGATTTATCTGATGCATAACAAGAGAGGATTTATGGGTAAAACATTTCCCACATTCTGAACAAGAAAAAGGCTTTTCACCTGTGTGAATTCTCTGATGCATAATGAGAGAGTTTTTGTAACCAAAACCTAACCCACATTCTGAACAAATAAATGCCTTTACACCAGTGTGAATTGTCTGATGTTTTGTAAGAGTTGATTTTTCATTAAAGCATTTCTCACATTCAGAGCATGAATAAGGCTTCTCCCCTGTGTGAGTTCTCTGATGTGTAACCAGCCCTGACTTATTTGTGAATAATTTCCCACATTCTGAACATGAAAATGGCTTAAATACTTGATGAACCTTTTGATGTGAAACAAGATGTTTTTTATCTCTATAACACTTCCCACATTCTAAACATGAAAAAGGTTTCTCCCCTGTGTGAATTCTCTGATGTATAACCAGCCCTGACTTTTTTGTGAATAATTTCCCACATTCTGAACATGAAAAAGGTTTCTCCCCTGTGTGAATTCTCTGATGTATAACCAGCTTTGACTTATTTCTAAAGAATTTTCCACATTCTGAACATGAAAAAGGCTTTTCCCCAGTGTGAATTCTCTGATGTATAACCAGTGTTGACTTATTTGTAAAGAATGTTCCACATTCTGAACATGAAAAAGGTTTCTCCCCTGTGTGAATTCTCTGATGTGCAACCAGACTATACTTCTTTGTAAAGAATTTCCCGCATTCTGAACATGAATATTTTTTCTTTGAAGGGTGAGCTGTTTGCGCTTTATCATCACTTTTGTGATTTTCAGTTTGCTTAATATTCTTTGAGAGGATCTGCTTAAAACATTCAGATGATAGATCGCCGTTTTGCTCTTCATATGTATGCTGTGTTATGCCACCATCTTCAGCTTTGAATTCAAAAGATATCCGTTGTCCTTGTAATGTCCTGGAACAGTAATCTGTCAAAAATATAACCTTTATGAAAAGGGTTGTCCAGCTAAAATAATGTATCAGCTATCCAAAAGATAGGTAAAAATATACTGATCAGCGAAAGTCCAACTATTGGGACCCATGTCAATCAGCAGAATGAGGAATTCTTATCCCATGACAATTCTTATCCCATGACAAGGCACTTTTATCCTCTTTACAAAATGGAGCAGCAGGTCAGATGACTGGCCACCACTCAATTCATTCTCTATAGGACTGCCAGAAGGAGCTTAGTGAAGCCCCAGAAAGAATGAATCGAGCAGTGGTAAAGCATGTGCACTGCCAGCATTTCAGAACCTTAGACTTTTTGATTCTTACCAGTCAATTTTCCCATTACAATCTGATATTAAAATTTTGGACAAAATATTAGCTGGTAGGTAAATTCAGTAATTTGTTCCTTAATACACCCTGACAAAACGTGCTTTGTCTCGTTGGTCAATGAACCTTAATACACATATAATTTTTACACACCCTAAAGAAATTTACTATCCTATCGGGTCCAGGGCAATTTTGTCCCGTGAAGTCTACAAAACATTCAACTTGATTAAGTGGCATTTGTTGTGCTGAACACTTTCACATTAGGGTTTGGAGACACCTTTATTTCATGGGTACACTACACTGAACCTAACTCCCTGGTAACAATCTATAAAGTGGCACAGGTAGGGCTTCCCTTTATCACAAATTTTATTCACACCATTGAAGAAAACTCCTGATAATACCATAACCTATGGCAGGATCCTGTAGCACTCGGTTTTCATGAACCCCCCAGTGAATGAGAAAGTCAGAGCAGATGATACCTTGGGAACCTGATTTGTCACTCAAAAACATTATGGACTGTCTACATCAATTCAGCTCCATGTCTAGACTCCTAACTAACTGGTCTAAAGGCCCCGTCACACTAAGCGACTTACCAGCGATCCCGACACCGATATCAAGGTGTCAGGATCGCTGGTAAGTCGCTATGTGGATCGCTGGTGAGCTGTCACACAGACAGCTTCACCAGCGATCAGCACAGCGATGCCGAGCGCCCGGCATCGCTGGCCATAACTGTAAAAGATAGAATCAAAATAAAAAATATAGATATTCTCACCTTCCGACGTCCCATTCAGCCATCCTGTCTCTCTCCACGCCCCGGTCCCAGTGATCCTTTGCGAGAATGACCGCGAGATGTCACGGTCTCGAGGGATAACAAAGTCTTGCGGTCATTTGTGCAAAGGATCACTGGGACCGGAGCGTGGAGAGAGGCAGGATGGCTGAACGGGACGTCGGAAGGTGAGAATAACTATTTTTTTTATTATTTTTTACACCTGATCACTGGTCTCCCGCCTGTCACACACAGTGATGCGTGCTGGCCAGCGGGAGACAAGCGACCAAAGAAATGTACAGAGGTTTCTTCCAGCGATCAGCGATACCGGCAGGGGGGACGCTCGCTGATCGCTGTCACACACAGCGATCTCGCTGGTGAGATCGCTGTTACGTCACAAAAGTTGTGACTCAGCAGCGATCTCGCTACCGAGATCGCTTAGTGAGACGGGGCCTTTAGTCCAGTTTGTTATCTATAGATATAATGACCCCTTCCAGATCGGTGACATAAGTACCATGATGGAGGGAATCAACCATAGCATACTTGGGTGGTCATGGTTTCCTGATCTGTGATATAATAGAGCTAAATGTATCAACACTTTTTTCTCAACTACTGTATAGTCTAAAATTAAAGGATAGAGTAAGCTCCCAATACCGCCAGCAGCTAGAGTAGTTTTAATTAAAAGGACCCCTTTACCTAAAATATTTTGAGTGTTTCAGCACTCTAGACTATAGAGGTGCTTCTCAGAAAATAAAAATATCATCAAAAAGTTAATTTATTTCGGTTATTCAATACAAAAAGTGAAACTCATTTTATAGAGTCATTACAAACAGAGTGATCTATTTCAAGTGTTTATTTCTGTTAATGTTTATTATTATGGCTTACAGCCAATGAAAACCCAAAAGTCATTATCTCAGTAAATTAGAATAACAAAAACACCTGCAAAGGCTTCCTAAGCAATTAAAAAGGTCTCTTAATCTGTTTCAGTAGGCTCCACAATCATGGGGAAGACTGCTGTCTTGACAGATGTCCAGAAGGCAGTCACTCCACAAAGGAGGGTAAGCCACAATAGGTCACTGCTAAAGAAGCTGGCTGTTCAGAGTGCTGTATCCAAGCGTATTAATGGAAAGCTGAGTGGAAGGAAAAAGTGTGGAAGAAAATTGTGCACAAGCAACCAGGATAACCGCAGCCTTGAAAGGATTGTTAAGAAAAGGCCTTTCAAAAATTTGGGTGAGATTAACAAGGAGTGTACTGTTGCTGGAGTCATTGTTTCAAAAGCCACCACACACAGACGTATCCACGACATGGGCTACAAGTGTCACATTCCTTGTGTCAAGCCACTCATGACCAATAGACAACGCCAGAAGCATCTTACCTGGGCCAAGGAGAAAAAGAACTGAACTGTTGTTCAGTGGTCCAAGGTGTTGTTTTCAGATGAAAGTACATTTTGCATTTCATTTGGAAATCAAGGTCCCAGAGTCTGGAGGAAGAGTGGAGAGGCCACAATCCAAGCTGCTTGAAGTCTAGTGTGAAGTTTCCACAATCAGTGATGGTTTGGGGAGCCATGTCATCTACTAGTGTAGGGCCACTGTGTTATCAAGACCAAAGTCAGAGCAACAGTCTACCAAGAAATTTTAGAGCACTTCATGCTTCCATCTGCCGACAAGCTTTTTGGAGATGGAAATTTCATGCTCCAGCAGGACTTGGCACCTGTCCACACTGCCAAAAGTACCAATACCTGGTTTACACACAACAGTATCACTGTCCTTGATGGGCCATCAAACTCTACTGACCTTAACCCCATAGAGAATCTATGTGGTATTGTCAAGATGAAAATGAGAGACACCAGACCCAACAATGCAGACAAGCTGAAGGCTGCTATCAAAGCAACCTGGGCTTCCATAACACCTCAGCAGTGCCACAGGCTGATCACCTCCATGCCACACCGCAGTGATGCAGTAATTGATGCAAAAGAAGCCCCAAACAAGTATTGAGTGCACTTACTGAACAGACATTTCAGTAAACCAACATTTTGGATTTTAAAATAATTTTTCAAGGATAATGACTTTTGGGTTTTCACTGGCTGTAAGCCATAATCACCAACATGAACGGAAATAAACACTAGAAATAGATCACTCTGTTTGTAATGACTCCATATAATATAGGAGTTTCACTTTTTGTACTGAAAAACTGAAATAAATTAACTTTTTGATGATATTCTAATTTCGTGAGAAGCACCTGTATGTTTGGAAATATATGTTGCAAACAGTGAAGAGCATGATGGCTTCATCTGTTTAAAATAAAGGGCAACATAGAGTATCCACTAGACATTGTGTGGTGTTGTGGAAAGCTGTCGGCATGGCATTACTCAACATTAGGTTATACCAAATTGAGTCCGTAAAGTCATGGTGCACTTTTGACCAGTCACAGGAAAGCAACAAAAGACTATGGAAATGTGAAATCTGCACCAAATAAAAGGAAAACCCTCCCAGTTTTTCAGAATCCGTGACCAAAATGCTATGTATCCAAAGAAAAAATATGATTAAAAGGCTTTTATTACTAATATAAAGAAAAACTTTATTATTTGGAACCATAGATAAAATTACATATCACCAATTAAAGGAATAAGGGGAAGTAAACATACACATATGTATATTGTGATTACACATCTAAAAAGACGCACATATCCAGCACCTGGAGATATAAACTGTACAACTCCAATTATATGGCTATCCAAAAAATGGCAGTTTTACTGAAAATAGTACATCAACCTCAAAGTGGACAATACAATATTATATCCTCATATACTACAACTGATTTAGAAAACTGATATTAGAGATATCTCTAGCATATATAGAATGGGAGGAATAGGGCTAAGTGACAGCACATGTGAAAAAGACTTGGGTATACTAATAGATCACAGACTGAATATGAGTCAACAGTGTGATGCAGCAGCAAAAAAGGCAAATGCAATTCTAGGATGTATTAACAGAAGCATACAGTCTAGATCACGTGAAGTCATTATTTCCCTCTACTCCTCTTTGGTCAGACCTCATCTGGAATATTGTGTCCAGTTTTGGGCACCACATTTTAAAAAAGACATCAACAAACTGGAGCAAGTTCAGAAAAGAGCGACCAGAATGGTGACCGGTCTGCAAACCCTGTCTTATGAGGAAAGGTTGCAGGATTTGGGAATGTTTAGTTTGCAAAAGAGAAGACTGAGAGGAGACTTAATAGCTGTCTACAAATATCTAAAGGGCTGTCACATTGTAGAAGGATCAACTTTATTCTCATTTGCACAAGGAAAGACTAGAAGCAATGGGATGAAACTGAATGGGAGGAGACACAGATTAGATATTAGAAAAAACTTTTTGACAGTTAGTGATCAATGAGTGGAACAGGCTGCCACGAGAAGTGGCGAGTTCTCCTTCAATGGAAGTCTTCAAACAGAGGCTGGACAGACATCTGACTGGGATGATTTAGCGAATCCTGCTTTGAGCAGGAGGTTGGACCAGATGGCCCAGGAGGTCCCTTCCAACTCTACGATTCTTATATTATGCCTCCACCGCCAGGGAAATAGCCGTTATACATAATAGACGTTATCACTTATAGTAGTAAATCTATATGGTGTGGTACCTAAATGCAGCCACTTATCCTGGCTAATCACCCATAATGTTATCTATAATACCGCCAGCAAGTGGCCGCTAAACATCCACACTATAATGATTATCACCGGCAATAGCCGCTATATACAGAAAAAAAACACCACACCATAATGATTATTATCAGCAATAGCCGCTACATATACAGAATCAACGTCCATACTACAATGATCATTACCGGCAGTGGTGGTCGAGAGATACTCCGGTGCCTGGATAGCGCGTCCGCCCCCAGGACGTTATTATAGATAACATTATGGGTGATTAGCCAGGATAAGTGGCTGCATTTAGGTACCACACCATATAGATTTACTACTATAAGTGATAACGTCTATTATGTATAACGGCTATTTCCCTGGCGGTGGAGGCATAATATAAGAGATATCTCTAATATGAGTTTTCTAAATCAGTTGTAGGATATGAGGATATAATATTGTATTGTCCACTTTGAGGTTGATGTACTATTTTCAGTAAAACTGCCATTTTTTGCATAGCCATATAATTGGAGTTGTACAGTTTATATCTCCAGGTGCTGGATATGTGCGTCTTTTTAGATGTGTAATCACAATATACATATGTGTATGTTTATTTCCCCTTATTCCCTTAATTGGTGATATGTAATTTTATCTATGGTTCCAAATAATAAAGTCTTTTATATTAGTAATAAAAGCCTTTTAATCATCTTTTTTCTTTGGATATGTTATATTTGGTGATAGGCATAATTAATCCGAGTGGACACATGGGGACTCTAATGAATTATATATAATTGTTACCATGTGTCCTAGTCATACTTGGTATATTTACCAAAAAGCTAAGTGAATATTGGCGCGTTTATAATGAAGTGCCACCACATAGGAATAACATTACTCGGTGGGATAAGCAGTTGAAGGAAACCGGCATTTTGGTGGAGAAACCCAGTTCTGGTAGGCCATCAGTCATTGACGAGTCTGTGGAGGCTATATGGGATAGCTACCTAAGAAGCCCTAAAAAATTTGCGTGCGTATGCTCGATAATTACACCTAAGCAAGACTACAGTTCATAAGGTGTTAAAGAAACGTCTCTGTTTTACGAGGTACAAATTGCGGCTGTTGCACGCTATCAAACATGCGGATAGACCCAAACGATACGCATTTGCTACAGATATGCTTCATGAAAATCGACAATGAAGCAAGATTTTTGCAGAAGATTGTGTTTAGCGATGAGGCGACCTTCCATATCTGTGGATATGTTTATCGACATAACGTCCGAATATGGGCTGCTGAACATCCTCATGCCTACGTTGAGTACGAACGTAATACCCCTAAAGTAAACGCGTGGTGTGGCCTGATGCATAAGGCGATAGGCCCATTTTTTTTTTGCGGAGCAGTCTGTGACGGCAAAAACGTATCTTGACATGTTGGAATTGTACGCAGAGCCACAATTTCCAGAAGGTGTCATCTTTCAACAGGACGGTGTTCCTCCACACTACGCCACCAGTTTTCGTGAGTTTCTGGATAGAACATTCCCCTGGCGGTGGATAGGCAGGGTTTTTGTCAAGCCATGGCAACTACGATTCCCGGATCTGACGCTTTTAGACTTTTACGGTTATGTGAAGCAACAAGTGTACATTGAATGTATCAACGACATTAATCACTTAAAACAGAGAACCACAGACGTTATTCACTCTGTTACACCAGATGTCCTTACCTGTGTGTGGCAAGAACTTCACTATTGTTTGGATGTGTGTAGGGCAACGAGTAGGTATGAAACTGGGAGAGTTTTTCTTTTATTTGGAGCAGATTTCACATTTCTATCGTCTTTTGTTGCTTTCCAGTGACTGGTCAAAAGTGCACCATGACGTTACGGACACATTGTATTTGTTGAGTCAATTAGCTCATCACACTGGGTGGCATACATCAGAAGAAATGAGGGATCCCGTACTTCTCATACAAACCTAATAGGGATGAGCGAAGAGCTTTGGCTAAGTCCTTATCCGAATAGCCACAGCACTTACGAATAGCTGCCTCAGTTACCTGGAGCGCTCCTGATAATCAGCTGTTTGTCGCCGCAGCTGCATGTGCCACAGCTGTGTGAGTCACAACACATGCATGGAGAGCCTGTTTGCTGGGCTCTCCATGTATGTGTTGTGACTGTCACACAGCCGTGACACATGCAGCTGCGGCGCTGAACAGCTGATTATCAGGAGCACTCTAGGTATCCAGGTTGCCAATGCAGCTACTCGGTAAGCACTATAGCTATACAGAAAAGGACTAGCGATGAGTGAGTATACTCTTTGCTCGGGTTTTCCCGAACATGCTCGGGTGTCCTCCCGAGTATTTTGGCATGCTTGGAGATTTAGTTTTCATCACCTCAGCTGCATGATTTGCGGCTGCTGGACAGGCTGAATACATGTGAGGAATGCCTGTTTGTTAGAATCTTCTCCAGAAATTGCATTTTTGCTGCATTTTAAGGGTTTTCCCCCTTATTTGCTGCATTTTTGGGGCAGATTTACAATAGCGATTTTAACATGTTAAGTGTTTTTTTTCCAGGCTCCACCTAGAAGTCTATAGAGAACAGAAAAGATCATCAGAACTGCACAGTTCATATGGTGTCTTTCAGAGTTTTCAAGAAATCACAATCACTGTCTCTCGCAAGGAAATTTTTGCAACTATCACCATCTATCATGTACTGGAGCGTCGACTCAAAGAGCTGCAGCTCCTAGGCAGGTTAGCAAGAGTTCAAGGGAACCTGTCACGTCATTTCAAGCATCTAAACTGTCCCCAGTGCGTTGTTGGTGATGTAATGTGCATCACTAAGATTTATTTAATTTTTTTTAATTAAAAACGGCGCTGTAATAATGTTCAAAAATCACTTTATATAGTTAGATCGTACCGGATCATTTAGTCACAGGGGTTGTGCTTCATTTTCTTTTCAGTCACAGGTGTCATCGCCTGCTCCATTTGATTGACTTCCCCAGTTGCGCCAACGTCACTGGAATCCCACGCTTGCACAATGTGTAGCCGGCCGTGCTTGCACAGTGTCGAGCAGGGAGCCGCACAAGCGCCGTGACATGCGGCTCCCCATTCGACACTGCGCAAGCACGGCTCCAGGCGCCACACTACGCAAAAGTGGCATTCCAGTGACGTAGGCGCAACCAGAGACAAATCAAATTGAGTGGGCGGTCCGTGACTGAACAGAAAATGAAGCACACCCATATGACTAAATGAGCAGGTACGATCGAACTATATAAAGTGCTTTTTGGATATCATTACAGCATCGTTTTTAACTCATTCACCCCACCCAAGGCTTTTTGCTCCTTCATGACCAGGCCAAATTTTACAATTATGACCAGTGTCAATTTATGAGGTAAGAACTCTGGAACGCTTCAACGGATCCCAATGATCCTCAAACTGTTTTTTCGTGGCATATTGTACTTTATTATAGTGGTAAAATTTCTTTGATACGACTTAGGTTTACTTGTGAAAAAAAAATGAAATTTGGTGAAAATTTTGCAATTTTCAAACTTAATTTTTATGACCATAAATCAGTTATGTCATGCAAAATAGTATGTCTACTTTACATCAGCACAATTTTCAAACAGAGAATAAGGGTTATAAGGGATACAAGTTGACCAGTAATTTCTCATTTTTTCAACAAAATTTACAAAACATTTTCCTTTGGGACCACAATACATTTGAAGTGACTTTGAGGGGTCTATATGGCAGAAAATAACCAAAAATGACACTATTCTAAAAATTGCACCCTTCAAGTTGCTCAAAACCACATTCAAGAAGTTTATTAAACTGTTCAAGTGCTTCACAGGAATTTTTAGAATTAGGAATTTAACTTTTTCTTCACAGAAATGTTAGTTAAGACCCAATTTTTTTTTATATTCACAAGGGTAATAGAAAAAAAATGCATGCCATTATTTGGTGTGCAATTTCTCCTGAGCATGCCGATATCCCATATATGGGGAAAGAAAACATTGTTTGGGTGCACAGCAGGGCTTGGAAGAGAAGGAACACCATTTGACTTTTTGAATGTGAAATTTGCTGGATTAATTAGCGGATGACATGTTGCATTTGGAAAGCCCCTAATGTGCCTGAACAGAGAAAACCGTCCACAAATGATACCATTTTGTAAACTAGACCCCTTAGAGAACTTATCACATTGAACCCCCAGGTGCTTCACAGACATTTATAACATTGAGCCATGAAAATAAATAAATTAAAAAAAAAAAAAAATAATCAAATTTTTCCTACAAGAATTTTATTTTAGCCCTATTTTTTTCACAAGGGTAAGGGGAGAAATGGAACCTAAAATTTGTTGTGCAATTTGTCCTGCATATGCCAATAACCCCATATGTCCTCGAAAACTACTTTTGAGGCATAGTGCAAAGCTCAGAATGGAAGAATCGCCATATTAGAGTTCAGATTTGAGTGGTCTGGTATGAGGGTGCCAAGTCACATTGGCAGAGCCCTTGAAGTGTCAGAACAGAAGAGCTCAACATAAGAGACCCCATTTTACAAACTATACCGCGCAATGAATTCATCTAGGGGTGCAGAAATCATATTAAACACTACAGGTGAATCACAATTTTATAACATTGGGCAGTAAAGAAAAAAAATAATTACATTTCTCTTTCGTTTCATTGGGGACACAGGAACCGTGGGTGTGTGCTACTGTCATTAGGAGGTTGACACTATGCATGACGCCTCCGCAGTATACACCCCTCCGACCAGCTGTAGGACAATCGGTTTTCCTTAAGTGTCAGCAGGAGGTGGACAGAGGTCTCTCGCAGACCCATGCCTACCTCAATGTGCGTCGTTCCTTTTCAGGTAACCATGGAGCGATACAGAGTAGATATGCTACATCTGTATTCCCACACCGGGATTATGAGTACGGCGTGTACTGCCATCCCGTATCCTCATGAATCCAGCGGGCAGGACCCTATCCCCTAACACAGGACTCGTGTTCAGGTGGCAGCTCCTGGTCCTGACCCTCGTCTCCCATCGCTCGCCCACCAGAGCCTGATGATCGAGAGAGACGCCCTGAAGAAAAGGTTTGGGACAGCAATCTTTTCATGCAGGAAAACCGACCCCTGTTATGGGGTGAACTGGAGGTAAGAGGCTGCAGCGTTGTATGATCTGCTCACCAGCCGCTCTGGCTGAATGTGACCGCTCTAATCAGCACTCGGGCTTGCAGCCCATGGCTCTATACTTAGTTTAAGAGCCAACACTTACTTCCAAGCACGCGGTGCAGCGCGGTTCCAGCCTCCTCCCGTGGCAGTGTTATGGCCCTGGGCACCAGCAGGAGGCCAGCACGGCCGAGGCCAGACTCCGGCGGCAGGCTCTGCCCCCGGCTTCCTCTTCCTGTACCAGCGCCATCTTGGTGCTCCAGGAGGCCAGACCAGGGCCCCGCCCACCACTTCCGGGCGGTGATTTCATAAGGCTTCTAGGCAGTGGCAGGGCTGTTCACCTCGCTCTCTCTCTAATCAGCCTTCGGGCGGCAGCTGCGGTGGGGACACAGGTCGTAGGTATGTGAGTACTGCTCTACAGGTTGTTCCCTCACTCTGCTCTCTACCCTCGACGGTCTGCACCAGGTAAAACCTGCCTCGTCCCTGGAATCAGGCGATGCATTATCAGAGACACACTCAGAGGAGGGTTCGAGTATGGGTCAGAACAGTCCCAGGTCAAGGATATGGTTCAGGGCCTCATTGCCGCAGTCAATGAGACTTTTAACATTGGGGACACCACATCAAATCCTAATGATCAGGTTTTTTCATTTAAGCGTCATAAGTCCCCCTCTAGGGTCTTCGCCTTCCACAAGGATTTTGAGGAAGTGTTGGCCAGTGAAAGGGAAAACACAACCAGGCGGTTTCAGAGAGGGAATCGTTTTGGGATTCTATATCCCTTCCCTCCAGATCTCACCGCCAGCTGGGCCGCCTCCCCTTCGGTGGACCCACCAGTGTCCAGACTCGCTACGAATACAGTCCTCCCACTCACCAGTGGGGCAGCCCTAAAAGATCCCAATTATAGGAGGATAGATTCCTTGGCAAAATCCGCCTTTGAGGCAGCAGCCACTACATTGTGTCCAGCCTTCGCCTCAGCCTGGGTAGCTAAGTCTGTTACAGAATGGGCCAAACAGCTTAGACAGGGCATATTGGCCGGGGCACCACAAGCGGAACAGGCGAAGTTCGCAGATCAAATCTCTCAGGCCGAGAGGTATATGGTGTTAGCAGCCCTGGATGCTGCGTCTTGCGCAGCTCAAGCATCCAGTAACATGGTAGCCATCTGGCGGACGGTCTGGCTAAAGGCTTGGCAGGCTGATTTGTCCTCAAAAGAAATCACTGACCAATCTGCAGTTTCAGGGCACCCGGCTCTTTGGGTCAATGTTAGATCAAATCATTAAGGATGCAAAGGGGGGTACAAGCTCCCTTCTCCCTCAGGCCAAACCTCATCGATATGTTTTCAAACGTAGGGCTCAGCCCTTTCTCTGTACCCCAGCGACAGGCACTTATGCTCAGGGCCCGCAGAGGTCGCAAGCACCGAGAGATAGGAGGAAGGTATCATTACGGGCCACCCCGTCATGGCATTCCCGCAGTTCCAACAGCAGAGCTACCAGGTCAGGGCCGAGCAGAGCCACTTCAGCCTGACGCCAGCAGGGAGTCCAACTCCCTTCCCAGTACCTCTCCCAGACTAGGAGGTCGTCTTCTCCTCTTCAGAGATGTCTGGCAGAATTCAGTAGAGGATATCCGGGTAAAGGAGGCAGTATCAACAGGATGCAAGATAGACTTCAACGCGTTTCCGCGAGATCGCTTCTTTCTATCTCAGCCACCAAAAGACGCTGCTATGGCTCTAGGTTTTTTTGCGACAACCGACTCTCTCCTCAATGCAGGAGTAACCGTCCTCGTTTCCGAGCAGGAACGTTTTACCGGCTTTTACTCAAACCTGTTTGTAATACCAAAAAAGGATGGCTCAGTTCGTCCCATACTAGACCTCAAAAGGCTAAACAGATGGGTCCACTTACGCCATTTCAGGATGGAATCGATTCGGTCGGTTATTACGTCTATGGAGGATCAGGAATTCCTATGTTCCATAGATATCCGGGATGCCTACCTACACGTCCCCATTTTTCAGAGACATCAGAGGTTTCTGTGTTTTGCTGTCCAAAAGCAGCATTTCCAGTTTGTGGCCCTGCCATTTGGGCTGGCAACAGCCCCCAGAATTTTTACAAAGATTATGGCAGCGATGGTAGCTATATTAAGGGTCAGAGCATAATATTGGTACCATATCTCAACGATATTCTCGACAAGGCGCCCTCCTTCGCTCAGGCCCAGAAAAATCTAGCGGTAGTTTTAAACACGCTGTCCCGTTTTGGTAGGATCATAAACAGGGATAAATCCCACGTAACGCCAACACAACGCCTAGAATATTTAGGAATGGTAATCGACACCCGCCGCTCAAGGGTCTTTCTCCCAGAAAGAAAGTGGATTACCCTCCAGCAGGGAATTCGCTCTCTGTTGAAATTCCGGCTTCTATCCTTTCGCGGTGCCATGAGAGTCCTGGGTAGAATAGTGGCAGCTTCAGAAACAATACCCTTTGCCCTGTTCCATTCCAGAATATTGCAGAGGAACATCCTCCTTCAGTGGGACAGGTCCATCTCTTCGTTGGATCGCCCCTTCCTCCCCTCCATTTAGACCAGGGAGTCCCTCAAGTGGTGGCTGACCTCCCCCCTTGTTCATCTGGGAAGGCCTTTTCCCCCTATCCATTGGCAGGTAGTAACTACAGATGCCAGTCTCTTGGGCTAGGGTGTGGTATTCCGCCACCTGACTGTCCAGGGACGATGGTCGAGGCAAGAATCCTCACTATCAATCAACATTCTAGAACTGAGGGCGGTCTTTCTAGCACTTCGACATTGGGAAAGATACCTCAACAACCAGCCAGTCCGGATTCACACGGACAACGCCACGGCGGTGGCATACATCAATCACCAAGGGGGAACCAGAAATCCCCGGGCACTGGCCGAGGTATCCAGAATCTTCAACTGGGCAGAAACCGCAATTCCGGCAGTTTACATTCCCGGCACAGACAACACGGCCGCCGACTTCCTCAGTCGGGAGGGGCTCGTAGCAGGGGAATGGTCCTTACACCAGGAAGTGTTCCGTCAGATACAGTGGGGAAAAAAAGTATTTAGTCAGTCAGCAATAGTGCAAGTTCCACCACTTCAAAAGATGAGAGGCGTCTGTAATTTACATCATAGGTAGACCTCAACTATGGGAGACAAACTGAGAAAAAAAAATCCAGAAAATCACATTGTCTGTTTTTTTTTCATTTTATTTGCATATTATGGTGGAAAATAAGTATTTGGTCAGAAACAAGCAATCAAGATTTCTGGCTCTCACAGACCTGTAACTTCTTCTTTAAGAGTCTCCTCTTTCCTCCACTCATTACCTGTAGTAATGGCACCTGTTTAAACTTGTTATCAGTATAAAAAGACACCTGTGCACACCCTCAAACAGTCTGACTCCAAACTCCACTATGGTGAAGACCAAAGAGCTGTCAAAGGACACCAGAAACAAAATTGTAGCCCTGCATCAGGCTGGGAAGACTGAATCTACAATAGCCAACCAGCTTGGAGTGAAGAAATCAACTGTGGGAGCAATAATTAGAAAATGGAAGACATACAAGACCACTGATAATCTCCCTCGATCTGGTGCTCCACGCAAAATCCCACCCCGTGGGGTCAGAATGATCACAAGAACGGTGAGCAAAAATCCCAGAACCACGCGGGGGGACCTAGTGAATGAACTGCAGAGCGCTGGGACCAATGTAACAAGGCCTACCATAAGTAACACACTACGCCACCATGGACTCAGATCCTGCAGTGCCAGACGTGTCCCATTGCTTAAGCCTGTACATGTCCGGGCCCGTCTGAAGTTTGCTAGAGAGCATTTGGATGATCCAGAGGAGTTTTGGGAGAATGTCCTATGGTCTGATGAAACCAAACTGGAACTGTTTGGTAGAAACACAACTTGTCGTGTTTGGAGGAAAAAGAATACTGAGTTGCATCCATCAAACACCATACCTACTGTAAAGCATGGTGGTGGAAACATCATGCTTTGGGGCTGTTTCTCTGCAAAGGGGCCAGGACGACTGATCCGGGTACATGAAAGAATGAATGGGGCCATGTATCGTGAGATTTTGAGTGCAAACCTCCTTCCATCAGCAAGGGCATTGAAGATGAAACGTGGCTGGGTCTTTCAACATGACAATGATCCAAAGCACACCGCCAGGGCAACGAAGGAGTGGCTTCGTAAGAAGCATTTCAAGGTCCTGGAGTGGCCTAGCCAGTCTCCAGATCTCAACCCTATAGAAAACCTTTGGAGGGAGTTGAAAGTCCGTGTTGCCAAGCGAAAAGCCAAAAACATCACTGCTCTAGAGGAGATCTGCATGGAGGAATGGGCCAACAGTGTGTGGCAACCTTGTGAAGACTTACAGAAAACGTTTGACCTCTGTCATTGCCAACAAAGGATATATCACAAAGTATTGAGATGAAATTTTGTTTCTGACCAAATACTTATTTTCCACCATAATATGCAAATAAAATGAAAAAAAAACAGACAATGTGATTTTCTGGATTTTTTTTTCTCAGTTTGTCTCCCATAGTTGAGGTCTACCTATGATGTAAATTACAGACGCCTCTCATCTTTTTAAGTGGTGGAACTTGCACTATTGCTGACTGACTAAATACTTTTTTTCCCCACTGTATGCCAGCTATGGGCGACTGCAGATGTGGACCTCCTGGCATCGCGACAGAACAGAAGGGTCCAGCAGTTTGTCTCAAGATACCGCAATCCTCTAGCAATAGGGGTCGACGCGCTGGTCATTCCCTGGACACAGTTCAGACTCCCTTACCTGTTCCCTCCCCTTCCTCTACTGCCCAGACTGCTAAAGAAGATCAAGGCGGAAGGGATGACGGTCATAATGATCGCCCCATACTGGCCCAGGAGGGCCTGGTTCGCAGAAATTATCAATCTTCTCACAGGCACCCCCTGGAGACTCCCCGACAGATCAGATCTCCTGGCTCAAGGGCCGTTTTACCACCCAAATTCTCGGTCGCTCAACTTGACGGCATGGCTGTTGAAACCACAATACTGAGAGCAGCGAGTTTTTCGGACCGAGTCATTAATACAATGATCGAGGCTAGGAAGCCTTCCTCTTCCAGGGTCTATTATCGAGCCTGGAAGGCCTATTTTGGCTGGTGTGAGTCTAATTACGTCACACCTATGCCCTGTTCCCTGCCATCTGTCCTAGCTTTTCTCCAGGCAGGGTTAGATGGCGGTCTGGCCCTAAGTTCCTTGAAAGGCCAGGTATCTGCTCTCTATTCTTTTTCAAAAAAATTTGGCCTCCCGCTTACAGGTTAAGACCTTTCTGCAAGAAGTGGCACATGCAGCCCCTCCTTACAGATACCCTGTGGCTCCATGGGATCTTAACTTGGTCTTGGAAGCCTTGACAGATTCACCCTTTGAACCCCTAAAGGAAGCTCCCATGTCTTTGTTGTCCTGGAAGGTGGTATTTCTCGTAGCCATCACTTCTATTAGGCGGGTTTCAGAATTAGCGACATTGTCCGGTCACCCTCCATTCCTAATTATGCACCAGGACAAGGTTGTTTTGCGGCCTCCTCCTAACTTTCTTCCCAAGGTGGTATCGGCCTTCCACCTGAACGAGGATATAATCCTTCCGTCATTTTGTCCCGCTCCAACCCATCCTCTGGAGCGTTCTTTGTATAAGCTAGACCTGGTCAGGGCGATAAGGATCTATCTGGCCAGGACCGCTCCCTTCAGGAAGGCGGACTCGCTCTTTGTTATCCCCAATGGGGTGAGAAGAGGCCTGCTGGCCTCTAAGGCAACAAATGCCCACTGGATCAGAATGGCAATTCTGGAAGCCTCCAAGGTAAAGGACAGGGTGTCCCCTGCTGGGGTCAAGGCCCATTCAACCCGGGCGGTGGGCGCCTCCTGGGCGGTACACAACAGGGCATCAGCCATGCAGTTGTGCAAGGCTGCCACATGGTCATCCGTGCATACCTTTTCAAGGTTCTATAAGGTCCATACCTATGCTTCAGCAGACGCCAGCCTAGGCAGAAGAATCTTGCAGGCGGCAGTGGTGAGTTCTCCGACCTGAAGGAAGTTTCTGTCTTTTCCCACCCAGGGACTGCTTTTGGACGTCCCGCGGTTCCTGTGTCCCCCAATGAGACGAAAAAGAAAACAGGATTTTGGTTGCTTACCGTAAAATCTGTTTCTCAGAGTCTTCATTGGGGGACACAGCGCCCTCCCATGATTTTATTACGTGTGATGAATATATGAGGACTTAGATGATAATGTCTCCTCCTACTGCTTTTTCACTAACTGATTGTCCTACAGCCGGTCGGAAGGGTGTATACTGTGGAGGCGGAGTTAACATTTTTTTTTCATGCATAGTGTCAACCTCCTAGTGACAGCAGCACACACCCATGGTTCTTGTGTCTCCCCAATGAAGACTCTGAGAAACAGATTTTACGGTAAGCAACCAAAATCTTGTTTTTTACCACCAAAATTTTGCTTTCGCCCCAGATTTTACATTTTCACACTGGGAAATAGGCAAAAATGACACTAGATTTTATCACACAATTTGTGCTGAATGGAGAAATACCCTATATATGGCTGTACAGTACTGCTTTGCCGCACGGCAAGACTTGGGAGGGACGGAGCGCCATTTACCTCCTGGAGGGCAGATTATCCTAGAATAGTTTGCAGACTCCGTATACAGAGCCCTTAAGTGCTAGCAAAGTATAACCTTCCCTCAAGTGACCCCATTTTGGAAATTATGCCCCTTTGGAAATTTATCTTCAAGTGTAATGACTATTTTGATCCAATGGGTGTTTTCCAGAAACAAGAAGCAGTGAAAATGGCAAACTGCTGTTGTAGTGACCAATACATTATGCCCAGCTCATGCTTCTGGAGACACGCACCTATAAATTAGGTGGGCTGTCATCGCTACAGAAATGCCAAACATGTGGATCCTAAATGTGGTTTAGGCACACTGGAGGGGGCATTTAGATTTGGGAGCTCAAAATTTGCGGAATTTCTTTGGGGGAAGGGGGGGGGGGCAAGAGCCATTTCGCTTTTCCAGAGTCTTTGTGTTACGAGTAATGTGGAAACCCCCTATATTTCCATTGACAAATGGAAAACCAGAGTGGAGATTTTTTTGTGGATTCAGTTGAAGCTTTTATTGGGAATATTTTATGTAAAGTTTGGGATCACATTTATCTGACGCACTACGCTGAGCACTTATTTGGAGTTTCCATCTAAATCTCCGTGTGACATGATTCAGATGAAACCCTACAGAGAGCCACTCACTATTCTGAGGCAGCAGAATTACTCTGGATTCTGTCTGGCCTCTGTTCAGTGATGTCCTTTTTTTTTTTTTTTTCCAGAAATTCACAAAACTGTGGTTGACCGCATTTTTATGCATGCCTAAAAAGACAGTCTCCGCCAGATCATAGGCAGCCACACAGCGTCACAGTGCCTCCATCCGCCTCATTATAGGGAATCTTCTGCCAGGGATTCGGTTTCAATCATGTATTTCAGAGATTTACACAGAAACCAAGGTGTAACCGCTCAGCGCAGATCCAGGATAAGTGTGCATGGAGCCATACCACAATCTTTGGAAGTCATAATGAACAAATCAACAGCAGGTGCAAAATTGGTTTTATTTATTTTTTATGCCACTCCTTGTTCAGTATACGCGATTAGACGACTTTATTCTTCGGATCGGTGCGATTGCTGTAATACCAGATTTATATAGGGCTTTTATGTTAGCCTTAGTGTGTGACAGCAGTCAATATGCCCACGTTGCGTTTGTTAAGCGTTTCCGCTGCGTTCTTGCGGCCGTGGAAACGCTTAAAAAACGCATCCCCATGCAATCCTATGGGATTCCGCAGTTGCTGTGCTAATGCTGTGAATTTTACAGCTGCGGAATCGCATAGCGGTAAAAATCCGCAGCATGTCCATTATTTCTGCGGAATCGCCGCCATAGGATTGCATTGAAACGCTTACTTTACGCATGTGGCTATGCCCACCAGGCGTAAAATGAGCGCTTCATGTGCGGATGGTACCCAGGGTCTGGAGCAGAGGAGACTCTCTTCCATGCCCTGGATACCGTATTCCTGTAACAAAGTAGAATAAAAATAAAAAATAGGGATATACTCACCTTCTGGCGGCCCCCGGAGTCCTCAGCGACGCTGCCGGCAAGTTCTGTTCCCAGGCATGCTTTGCGAGAATCACCCCAGATGACGTAGTGGTCACATGACCGCTATGTCATCAAAGGTCCTTTGCGCAAAGCGACGTCTGGGAACGGAATTTGCCGGCAGCGTCGCTGAGATCGGGGGCCGCCAGAAGGTAAGTATATCCCTATTTTTTATTTTTTTTATAAATAGGCAGCATCAACAGTAAAAAGTTGGTCACACTTGTCAAGGACTATGCTTGACAAGTGTGACCAACCTGTCAATCACTTTCCAAGTGATGCTTCAAATTGCTTGGAAAAGCGCTAGCATTCTGCAAGCTAAAAACGCTTGCAAAACGCATGCAAATTCCGCATGCGTTTCACCCCCGGCGGGGAGTTGCGGAAATGCAGCATTTCTGCAACGTGGGCACATAACCTAAAAGACGCTTTTTTTTTTTTTGCAAAAACTAGTTTCTGCATCGCCATATTTTGTTTCCATATTTAGGCCGACATAGTAATGTGAGGGCTTGTGATAGCTAGAGTGGTTGGTTTAGATCAAAGCATAGTTGTGTGTGTGAATGGCCCAATCATTGTCCTGACCTAAATCCCACTGAGAATCTGTGGAAAGACTTCAAAATTGCTATATACATACATGTTATCAGTGAGAACCAGCTCTGCTATAGTGTCAATTAAGAGGTGGGAGGGTCTCATCCCTGATGCTCAAGAGGAGGATTGTGAGGAGATTCTTGAATCTCCAATTGGGGTGTCCCCATCAGTCAATAATAGAATGACCCAGCTGTGTATCATACACAGGTCATATCTAACTCCGTTGCGACTTTTGAAAATGGGTCGATCCCGAACATCAGAATGTTTGAGATGTCACTCGCTGGAAGCAAACTTTATACACATGGTATGGGGCTGCCCTATTATCCTATCTTACTGGAGTCAAGTAACGTCATTGTTGACATCTCTGGTACAAGCCCCTGTTACTCTCAGCCCTCTAGTCTGCTTACTTGGGGTGCTAGACAAAGAAATATGGGGACACTGTTAAAATTTTTCTGTTTGAGACACTCTTTCTGGCTAGAAAGGTGCTAGCATTATGCTGGATGGGTGGCACACATCCCTCTCTCAGGGAGTGGATAGAATTGGTAAACTCAATTATACCATACAAGCGAACATTATATCAAAACAGGGGCCGTTTAGGGAAATTTGACAAGATTTGGGACAGGTGGAACTCTTCTCATCTTACTGTAACGGGACATGGTGGCCTGGCAACATCATGTATGTCATGGTTAAAATACATCAAGTCATATTCTATGGCATCATATAGCTGTTAATATTACATAAAGGTAGTACTTGGATAGGATAGTTATAGTTTAATTAGATGTATAAGGTCATTTTTTGAGATACAAGTTACCAAATAGACAAAGTTGAGTAATGTCTTCTGCTCACTTGGCCAATGGTTTATTATACATACAGTAATATATAGACTCATGAAACTGGAATTGTACAAATACTGGCTTGGTTGTATACATGTGTATGTTGTTTTCTGGTTAATAAACGAATTAAAAAAAAAAAAAAAAAAAAAAAAAAAAATTTATTATATATATATATATATATATATATATATATATATATATATATATATACACATACACACACAACCTCACAAAGCTTTGCCAAGTGTCTAGGGTTGCAGTTAGGCAACGGGAAGAAAACGCACTTGCACGAAGACTTCACCTCACTCAACAGCTTTCATACTCATGCTGGCCCTCACCTCTGCTAAACAGGACTACTTCACAATGATCATATCTCCTCTATCCTATAGCCCCAGTTATTCAACACTTAATTCCCTCCTCCATCCATCATTGCCCCAATGGATCTCATTTGTATCTGCAGAAGACTTTGCTGCACATTTCAAAACAAAACCGAACAAATCAGCCAAGTACTTAATGCTCAACCACCACAACCACTCCATATAACAGACCAATGCCCTTCCCCTATAACATCACTGAAAGAGAGCTTACTCATCATCTCTTCAAATCACACCTTACCTCTTGTACACTTGAATCCATCCTATCACACCTCTTCCCCAACCTCACCACCACATTTTTTCCAGCCTTAACCTCTGTCTTAAACCTATCATTAACTTCTGGTACCTTCCCTGATGCTTTCAAACATGCCACTATCACACGTTTCCTTAAGAATCCTAAAGAAGCCATCCCTTCACCCAAAAATCTGTCTTCTGTCCCTGCCACTCCACTGAAACTGCCCTAACCACAATTACCAATGATTTTCTTTCTATCAAAGCTGACAGACAATTCTCTATACTCCTCCTTCTAGACTTGTCATCTGCCTTCGGCACAGTTGAGCACTCCATCCTACAACACATCCTCTCTTCCCTTTGCATCAAACAGATTTCCCTCTCCTGGATCTGCTCATACCTCACATTTAGTGTCTTCCAGTGCCATACAACCTCCTCATAATAATAATAATAATAATAATAATCTTATTTTTATATAGCGCTAACATATTCTGCAGCGCTTTACAGTCTGCACACATTATCATCACTGTCCCCGATGGGGCTCACAATCTAAATTCCCTATCAGTATGTCTTTGGAATGTCGGAGGAAACCGGAGTACCCGGAGGAAACCCACACAAACACGGAGATAAACTCCTTGCAGATGTTGTCCTTGGTGGGATTCGAACACAGGACCCCAGCGCTGCAAGGCTGCAGTGCTAACCACTGAGCCACCGTGCTGCCCATATGCTCCTCATCCCTCCTGTCGGTGTCACTGAAGGCTGTGTCCTGGGACCCCTATTCATCTCAATCTATACCTTATTGCCTGGGACAATTCATAACATTCCATGGCTTCCAGTATCATCCATTCTCTGATGACACTCAGATCTACGTCTCTGGCCCAGACATCACCTCTCTGCTGTCCAGAATCCAAGAGTTTCTATCAGCCATGTCATCCTTCTTCTCATCAAGCTTTTCTACGGCTCAATGTGGACAGAAATGAACTCATCTTTCCTTGATCCCACTCAAGCCCCTATCCAATATCTCTATCACAATAACGGACATTACGCTCTCCTCTGTACCGGAAATCTGCTGCCTTGGAGTAACCCTCGACTCTGCCCCTTCCTCTGGAATTCTGTACCCTGTACCCCAACATATCCGATGATCTACCACATTGGGACCTTTCTGATGGAACTTGAAAACCTCTCTCTTTAAGAAAGTTTACAGCCTGCAATTACCCCACCGTCCCCTCACCACCAATGGAGCAAGGGCAGGGCATTTTTGTGCTGGGCTGTCATGGTTTGTTCATTGTAATTTATATTTATTTGCTGTATGTAAACCCTTTTCACATGTACCGAGCCATGGAATCAATGAGGCTTTAAAAATAAATACTTTCCTAAAGACTATACATTGCTTGTACCAGTAGAAAGGAAGCAAACTTGGACATACTTTATGCTTTTTCTTATTTTTAAGGTTGCTCCTGTTCATTCACCTGATGAAATGGATTCAGCAGAACACGAATAGATTAAATCACTCCCCAAATTCAAAATTCGATAGCTGGGATTCAGACATCTTATTGAGACACAATAGCTTCTATTTGGAAGTAGAATCTGTGACTTCTCTACCTTTAGTGGTTACTACTCACCTGAGTCGTCATCTGCAGGAATCTCCTCTTTACACTGCACATTACTTATCACATGAACGTTGGGATTTTCTTGCTTACAGTCCTGTGGAAGAAGAGGACGGGGACATCTCTCTGGTGTTGTCCTCTTACTGGATAGAACTGGAGGAAACACATACAGGGACTGAATTCATTCCTTACATACAGATAATTATAGGCCGTCTGTATTTAGTCCTGTCTATTACCTGGTGATGTGAGGGGCTGGGGAACCTCCATCATGATGTCCTTGTACAGATCTTTGTTTCCTTCTAAATATTCCCACTCCTTCATGGAGAAATAGACGGTGACATCCTGATACCTTATAGGAACCTGACACATACAATGATACCGTCATCCCCCCATCCCTTCATAGTGTTACTGTATAATGTCCCAGCATTCCCAGCAGTGTCACCTCTCCAGTCAGCAGCTCAATCATCTTGTAGGTGAGTTCTAGGATCTTCTGGTCATTGATGTCCTCATGTATCAGGGGGTGAGGTGGAGGCCTCATGATTGGGCTCAGGGTTCTTCCCCATCCCTCAGACACAGGGGCCTGACAGCGCTCACTAGAGGTCTTCTTCACTACTGTGTAATCCTGGTTATGGAGAGACACATTAATAAACCTCACTACAGACATTTCCAGAGTCCTCACCTCTCCAGTTCTGTCCATCTGTTATTCCCATAGATAATAATGATGTAATGTGACGTCATCAGAATCTCTCACCTCTCCAGTAAGCCGGAAGAGGATCTCTAGGGTGAGGTGTAATATTCTCTCCGCCATCTTCTCCCTGGTCCTATCCATCAGGAAAGTTCTCTTATATAGATCTCCACTGAGAGGATCGGATATTGTAGGGATCTGAATGGGGAGAAGATGGCGATGTAACATCATAAAGCTTTACTGGTGACAAGAGGAAACATATGAGGAGATATAACATGCAGAAGTTCACTACCAGTAAAATTTGGAGAATTTTAATCTCCCATGAATAAAATCACACATTAGGAAGCCTCAAATTGCCTGGATAATATTGTGAGTTTTCCTATGAGTCAACTGAACATGTTTTGGCTTCAGTTATGTAAGCACTTTCTTTTACTGTATTCTACGGTTTATAGGACGCACCGAATTATAAGAATCACACCAAATTTTAAGGAAAAAATTGGAAAAAAAATATTTAATAAAATGGTGGTGCTTCTTACAATCCATGTGTCTTATTGCTTACCGGGGATGGTGGCTCTGGTGAAGTGGGGTCCCAGGGTCGTTGCTGATGGAAGCAGGAGTGGGGCGATGCTGCGGATCCCAGACTGGGAGAAAGGGGTGTTTGGATGTGCGATGCTGCGGATGTTAGGTGGTGCAGGCCGCGGTGGAGCTGGGTTGCAGGCTCCCTACTGGAGGAGGCAAAAGTGGGGCGTTGCAGCAGACCGCAGGCTAGGATGAGGGGGTGTTCGGATGTGCGACTCTGCAGGAGTTCGGTGGTATTGGGGCTCCATTGACATTTTGTAAAAGCCCGGAGCCTCAGCACTTCCATGATTTACTAGGCGGTGGACTACGGGAAAATGGCTGCCGGAGGCAGAGCAAGCGCAGACGGAGCAGCAGGTGAAGAATTGATTTTATTTTTTACGCCATTCCTTGTGCGGTTAAGGTGATTAGATGGCTTTTTTCTTCGGGTCAGTGCGATTACAGCGATACCAGATTTATCTAATTTTTTTTTTCCGTTTGGCTGCTGTCACACACTAAAAAACTTTATTACAAAAACAAGTTTTTGCACTGCCGTATTTTAAGAACTATAATTTTTCATATTTCGGCTGAGAGAGTCATGTGAGGTCTTGTTTTTTGCAAGACGAGATGACATTTTTATTTTTAACACTTTCGGGCACATGACATTTTTTGATTGCTTACTATTCCAATTTTTGGGAGACAGAACGAACAAAAACCAGCAATACGTGAAAATATTTTTTTTAGGGGGGGTTTATGCCGTTCAATGTGTGGTAAAATTAATAAGGCAGCTTTTATTCTTCAGGTTGGTACGATTACAGCGATACCATAATTATATAGTTTTTTTAGGTTTTGCTACTTTGACACAAAAACTTATAGAAATAAAATTATTTTTGCATCGCTTTATTCTGAGAGTTATAACTCTTATTTTTCCTCTGATGGAGCTGTGTGGCGGCTTCTTTTTTGCGCGACAAGATGACGTTTTCAGAGACACCATTTTTATTTACATTTGTTTTCTTTTATTGCGTTTTATTCCACTTTTTGTTTGGCGGTATGATGAAACTGCATTGGTTTTTTTTTTCCCCAGTTTTTCATTGTGTTCACTGCATTGGCTAACTAGTGAGACAGTTTTATGGAGCAGGTCGTTCTGGATGCAGCAAGACCAAAATGTGTACTTTTTTTTTTACATAAAAATACAAATTTCTTGGTAAAATGTATATATTTTTATTTTCTGATTTTTAAAAAAAAAAATTCAATATTTTTTCTTTATTTATTTAGTCCCTTTATGAGACTCTCTTTCAGCAACCTGATCGCTGTTATAAACCATTACACGAGCAGATTGGCACGCAAAAAATAAGTGCACCCCGAGCCCCAGATCCTGAAAAATGGAGACGCTACAGGTCTCAGAAAATGGCAACTTTTTTTCTTTTTATAATACAAACTTTGGAATTTTTTTCATCACTTAGATAAAAAAGAACCTAGCCATATTTGGTGTCTATGAACTCGTAATGACCTGGAGAATCATAATGGCAGGTCAGTTTTAGCATTTAGTGAACCTAACTTTTTTTTTTTGCAATTTCACCGCACTTGAAATTTTTTTTCCCCGTTTTCTGTTACATGACATGGTAAAACCCACGGTGTCGTCCAGAAGTACAACTCGTACTGCCAAAAAACAAGCCCTCACACGGCCATATTGACTTAAAAATATAGAAGTTATGGCTCAGGGAAGGGAAAAATGAAAATGCAAAACTAGTCGTTAAGGGGTTAAAATATTTCCTGCACTCTGAACATAAATATGGTTTCCTAACAGGGTGAGCTGCTTGTGCTTTATCATCCCTTCTGTGATTTTTAATTTTCCTAACAGCCTTTGATAGGACCTGTTTATACTGCTCAGACGATGGATCTTTGCTTTGCTCTTCATATGTATGTTGTGTTACGCCGCCATCTTCTGCTTTGAATTCTGACGATATCAGATGTCCTTGTAATCTCCCGGAACAGGCATCTGCCAAAAACATAACCTGTATTAAAACAATTGTCTAAGTAAAAGAATTTATCACCTATCCAGGTGAAAACTTACTGAGCAGTGGAAGTCCAACCATTTGGATCCAGGTCGCTCAGCAGAGCAATGAATTCTTCCCCATGATGAGGCACTCTTACCCAAGTTATAAAGTGGAGCAGCAGGTCAAATGCTGCTTATTGCTGTGATGCGACACATTTCCCTGCCTGTTTTATCACAGTAGGGAGTATTTGTGAGGAGTCCTCAGTCCTACTGCGAGCTCCTACTGTGTCGTCTGTATACTCGCTTAGGTTTCCTCCCCTTCCCCATAGATGTGATATGATCATGTCCCTGCATGGTTAGACACATCCATTACACAGTACACAGCAAGGGCACATTTATAAGATTAGCTCTGCACATCTTTTTTTGTCCACACATCCAATTGAGGAACTTACAGTGAACCTGTCAGCTGTTTTGGCAGCTAGAAGATGAGGTCACTGCTTTTCAGGGTTTATCTACGGCATTATAGAATGTTGTAGATAAGATAAGCCCCCGATCCGACCTGCAAGATATGAAAAATAACCTATTATACTCACCCGCCGCCCTCCTGCTTCTTCATCGCTCCCCGGCATCACACTTCTACACAGGTGTAGTTATCTGCACTGTCGAGAGCAGAGCAAAGTACTGCACTGCGCAGGCGCTGAGCCTCTCTGACCTTTTCCGGCGCCTGCGCACTGCAGTAATTTGCTCTACCCTCAACAGGGCATAAAACTATACCTGTGCAGGAACGCGATGACGGGGACAGATGAAGAAGTAGGAGGGAGGCTTCGCAAGAAGATGGGAGGCGCCGGACCCAAACTTGCGACACCCATCAGACCGGACCGCACCGGACCGGGGGCTTATACATTACAGATAAGCCCTGAAAGGTGGTGGCCGCATCTTATAGCGGCCAAAACAGGTGGCAGGTTCCTTTTAATATTTCTTTTATTAAAATGTACTTTGGTCATGGGATAACCCCCTTTATGTCTTCTATCATAAGGCTACAGTCGGCCAAACCCACCAATGTCAGTGGGATATGTGTTTACTGCAACTGAAGAGGCTACGACGTCCAGAAAGAATGTTGTGTTGGAATCTCTGTTATGAAATGTTGGAGCAACAGGAAAGCAGAATTAAAGGCTCAGTCCTGCTCTGCTCACTTCCAAATTGGCAGGAGAGGAGGGTCAACTGGCATCCTCCCTACTGATACCTGGCAGTATGCATGCCCGATCAGTATAGGAGATGTCACCTGCCCCATTTACCTACTGATGAGGAAATGAACGGTGCATAAGTAACTCTTTAAGATGGTTAATGGTTTGCAGCACAGATTTGGGCAAGTCTTCGATATCTGATTTTTTTTTTGCCCCCTATTTAGAGCACTGAGAATGAAAACTATTAAAAAAAAATACTAAAAAAAAAAAAAAAAAAAAAAACTACTTACTGGTAATCGTTTTTTCAAGCCCATGACAGCTCACCTGAGAGGGGGAACCTAAATACAGTGGTGAGGGGACGGGGGGAGGTTTAAGGGTGCTGTCATGTGCTTTGGAAAAACTGATTACCGGTAAGTACTTTAGTATTTTACTTTCATCCATGAGAGCACAACGGAGAGATTTATAGAGAAACTAATTTACCGCAGGGAAGGACCCATCTACCAAAGGATAGGTCAGCAGAGGAAGATAGCTCCAAGAATGTTGAAGGTGAGGACCATGTTGCAGCCTTTCATATTTGGGAGATGGATATATCTGCCTTTTCTGCTGAAGATGTTTCTGGTTTCAACACGATTCTATCCTCAAAAGTCTGAGTATATGGGGATTAACTGATAAGGCTTGGATATCGCTCACCCTACGGGACGAGGTCAATCTTACTGGAATGATTTCTTTTAAAGTAAAGTTCTTAATAGACAATTGCCGCAATGATTCAATTGGACTTTCCATCAATGCCTCTTGAAATTAATTTAGATCTCAATGAGGAATTCTCGGATCGAGAAATGGCCTAGACCTATCACAGGACCTAATGAACCTAGACATCCACATATTGGCTGCCAAAGTATAATCATTCAAGGCTCCTAAGGCTGATATTTGAAGTCTAAGGCCGGTGTCACACTTGCAACTGCAATGCGAGAAACTTGCGCGAGTCTCTCGCCTCAAACCCAGCACTGCCGCCGGCATTTGGGACCGGAGCGTTCAGCTGCATAGAAATACACGCAGCCAAACACTCCGGTCCCGAGTGGTGGAATCTGTGCCGGGTATTGAGGCACGAGTTTCTTGCATTGCAGTTGCAAGTGTGACACCGACCTAAGGGTGCTAGCAGCTAACCCCAGCTCTAGTCCTTCACAATGAAATTCCAAAATAGCTTTCATTGGAACCTCACCCTGCCCCCCCCCCCCTACCCCCCAAGTTTTTCTCCCAGGGAGGCTAAGCATTTTTTCCCAAGATCTGACAAATTCTTGTTACTGGTTTCCTACTCTTAAAGGGAACCTGACACCCCCCCAGGGCAGTCAACTACTGCGCATGCCCAAGATTCTCAGCCCCGCAGTGTGAATAAATCATAAGCGACTGCGGGGCGGGATCTGTGGCCGCGCGATATGAAGGCCAGGACGTGATCTGAGAGCACGGGCACAACGGGCAGCGCTAACTGCACATGCCCACGAAACTATAATACAGCGCAAGCATTTTAAAAGAACACTGAGGAGGCAGCGCCAAATACGAAATGACTGATGGATGTGAGCTGTCTGTCAGAAGGGGAAAGACCTGCCCCCCTGTCAAAATTCAGGTATTTTTGAACAATTTTAAAAACGATTATTTCTGCGGTGGAACGGAAGCTAAGTAACAGAGCCATCTTGACAGAATGCAGCATTAGTGCTGCACAAGGTGGCTCTTTTACTTAAAAACGCCTGGGGGGGGGGGGGGGGGGGGGGGGGGTGACAGGTTCCCTTTAAGTGGAAACTAAACCTAGGGGAAATCCCATCTGCATCAATAGTGACCTTTCAAATTCCTGGGAATGACAGATTGGACCCTGACTGAGTAGATGCGGGATTTCTGGCAAGATCCAAGGATTGGTAACGGACATTAGCCTCATACCGGAAAACCAGTCTTTTTGGCCAAAATGGGGCTGTGAGTATTTTCCTCGCATGATCCTCCCTGATCTACCTCAGAACTGCTGGAGTCATAACTATCAGGGAGAAGCGCATACCCCAGCCAGAAATCCCATGGAATCTGAAGGGCATCTACAGCACGAGGATCTTTTCTTGCGTTTAGTGAGCAGAATTTCTCTACCTTCCTGTTTTGTTTGTTTGCGAATAGATCTACACACGTGATCAAAATTGTTGGTACCCCTCGATTAATGTCAGAAAAACCCACAATGGTCACAGAAATAACTTGAATCTGACAAAAGTAATAATAAATCAAAAATCTAGGAAAATGAACAAATGAAAGTCAGACATTGCTTTTCAACCATGCTTCCACAGAATTTAAAGAAAAATAAAACTCATGAAATAGGCCTGGACAGAAATGATGGTACCCCTGAAAATAATATGGCAAAAGGGACATGTTAAATCAAGTGTGTCCACTAAGCAACACAGGTGTCTACAATCTTGGAATCAGTGAGTGGGCCTGTATAGAGGGCTACAGATACTCACTGTGTGTTTGGTGACATGGTGTGTATCACACTCAACATGGACCAGAGGAAGCAAAGGAAAGAGTTGTCTCAGGAGATTAGAAAGAAAATTATAGACAAACATGTTAAAGGTAAAAGTTATAAGACCATCTTCATGCAGCTTGATGTTCCTGTGACTATAGCTGCACATATTATTCAGAAATTTAAGCTCCAAGGGACTGTAGCCAACCTGACTGGTTGTGCAACAAAATATTAAGTTAAGGGTACCATCATTTCTGTCCAGGCCTACTTCATGAGTTTTATTTTTTTTTTTCTAAATTCTGTGGAAGCATGGTTGAAAAGCAATGTCTGACTTTCATTTGTTAATTTTCATATATTTTTCATTTATTATTACTTTTGTCAGATTCAAGTTATATCTGTGACCATTGTGGGGTTATTTGTCATTACATGAGGGGGACCAACAATTTTGACCACGTGTGTATATCTGGGAATCCTCATATTTGTACTCTCTGATGAAAAACTTCTGGATTCAGTGCCCATTCCCCTTGCCTCAGCAGGTTGCGACTTAGGATGTCTGTCCTGTAGTTCTCATTACCCATTATGTGTAATAACGTCAGGGAGGGAAGGTGCTGGTCTTCTAGCTGGAAAAGGCAAATCAGCTGCTTTCACCAGAGAGTGAGATTTTGATCCACCTTGATGAATCATATATGCCAAAGTAGATCAATTGTCTGAAAGAATGCAGATGTGATGGCCCTGGAGAGAGGTAAGGAATAGTGATGAGCAAGTATACTCGTTGCTTGGGTTTTCCTGAGCATGCTTGGGTGTCCTCTGACTATTTTGGAGTGCTCGGAGATTTAGTTTTTGTCGACGCAGCTGCATGATTTGCGGCTGCTAGATAGGCTGAATACATGTGAGGAATGCCTGTTTGTTAGGCCTGGATCACACTTCCGTTTTTTAAAATCCGTCTAAATCCGCCGTCTTCCGTTAAAAAACGGATACGCCATTTTTTTGAGGATCCGTTTTTTTGCCCCATAGACTTCCATTAGCGGCTACTGCGGATCCGTCAAAAAAACGGATCCGTTTTTTCACACTTTGACGGATGCCAAAAAACGGATGTGTGAAACAGGGCTTAGGAAATCCCCACATGTATTCAGCCTGTCCAGCAGCCGCAAATCATGCAGCTGCATCGAAACAAACAATCTCCGAGCACGCCAAAATACTCGGGAGGACACCCAAGCATGCTCGGGAAAACCCGAGCAATGAGTAAATTCGCTTAACACTAGTAAGGAACTCTTAATGCTTTCTCTACTGCCAGAAGCTCCTTCATGTTGGAATTTTTCCTCTCCTATATTGACCAAGGGCCTTGTACATCTCAATCTCTCAAATGTGCCCCCCCAACCGGTCATGCTTGCGTCTGTGATGTTGCGGATTGGAGACATCTATGGAACGCCTTATGATTTCCTTTGTCTAGTCACCATGAGAGGGAGTCTATTGTTACATAAGAAAGATCTACTTTCCCTTCTAACCACCCTCCTAACCATTTCTGGGCTTACAATATCTGCCATTGAAGCTGTCGGGTATGTAAATGGGCCCATGACACTGCCGGGATACAGGAAGTCAGTCCCCAATAATGACATTCCCTCTCTCAATGTAATTTCCATATCGTCCACTGCTGGCAATATCAAAGATATTACCTTGTCCTTTTTTCGTTCAGTAAGAAAACAAGCCTGGCTCACAGAGTTTAAAAGGAGACGTAAAAAGGACTGTACTTTTACCGGCTTTAGGTTTGATGTCTTTATATTCAGTATCCAGCCCACTTCCTTTAAGATATGTCTGACTCCTTCTAGCTTTGCTTTACAATGTTCCGCCGACCTTCCTACAATGAGGAAGTCGTCCAGATATGGAACAGAGTATTCTGAACCTGAAGGTATGCTGTCATCTGGGCTTTAACCTTGGTGAAAACTCTTGGAGCCATATACAGACCGAAGGGCAGGGCTTTGAAGTGGAAGAGCTTTATTTCCCCCTGCAAAAGGGTAAAAATGTTTTGAACCTCTGACTTCAGGCTTCATATCTCACCATTCACCACTGCTTCGAATGTGAGACTACCATCATTTTATAGACAATCATCTTGGCTATCTCATGCATAAATTTGACTTGCAACTATTTTGAATATGATTAGTTATGCAGATTCTTGTCAGGTCACTGCATGGTTACTGTTTTTCCTTCTAAAAATCTATATTTTAATATTTATTAGTTTGTTAATATTTTGTAAATCCATCTTTGGTTTTTTAAAATGCCTGAATTATTTTGGGCATGCTCTGGATCAGATTCAACCATTTCTTGGCTGAAATCTGATCACACATGTAGAAGATGAGATCACTTACACGTTCACAAAGTTGATGCATACTCGTCAGCTCACTTAGGTATGTATACAGCTTTTTCTTCAACTCTACCCACAAGTGTTCGATTTGGTTGAGGTCAGGGGACTATGGGGGCCAATCCAGCACCTCTATTCTATTGTCACTGAATCATTTCTTTGGTAATCTCGAAGTATGTTTTGGGTTGTTGTCCTGCTGGAACACTATGCCATCCTTTTAATACCCACAGTTCTCGAGTGTACGAAGTAACTCGCCTTGTAGGATACACACATATAGCTCAGCATTGAGACCACTCTTGATCCTGGTCAAGTAACCAACACATTTGGCAGTGAAACAGACCCATAGACTCAGACTTCCTCCACCGAACTTGACAGTTCTTTCAATTTCTCGATCCATTAGCCACTTTATCCCTCGTTTCTTCTCAACGCATTTGCACCCATCAGAACCTGGTCTACTGACTTTGTCTCACCCCTGCAAACCACCCTTTTCCAATCTTCTACTTTTTGTACATGTTTGCCAACTTAGAATCTTCTTATGATGATATTGAAGTTGAGGCTTCATCACCTTTTCTCAGGCCTTCATTCCAGACTTGTGTAACGTGCTTTCCATGATGCTTGCATGGAGGTCTGTGATCTCGTTATTACAGAGCATATGAGCCATATTCACTGCCCTGTTTGTTAAGCCAGAACTGACAGCTCTTGTGATAAGCTGACTTGTTGACTCCAATATTTTGCCTAGATGTCCACCTCTTTGCTTTTGAATGGATGGACTTCATTTTATATTTTTACAACTGTCATAGCACTCACATAATGAGCTGGATGATGCAGATTCTCTTGGAAAATGTTCGTTTTGGGAATCAACCCAATAACACACTGCGATTTTTCCCCCCACCAGGAGAAAAACAGCAACATAACAAAAATCTGCATAATTAATCATATGCTAAAGTCAACTTTATGCACGAGATCGCCAAGATGATTGTCCATAAAATGATGGTAGTTTCAAATTCAAAGCAGTATTGGATGGTGAAATAAGGAGCCTGAAAGTCAAGTTCAAAACATTGTTACCCTTTTGCTCTTCCGTGCAGCTGGGTTTTAGACCTCCTATTGAGAAAAAATTACTTCTACATGAATGCAGAATCTGCGACTTCTCTAAATTTAGTGGTTACTACTCACCTGAGTCATCATCTGTAGGAATCTCCTCTTTACAGTGCAAATATCTTCTTGCGTATGTCTCTGTAGTATTAATATGGGTCAGATCTTTACCCTGAAACAAATATTTTAAAAGACACAAATATGGAGAAGTCACTTTTATGATCAGCTCTAATCCTGCCATCTCCACCGTTCTCATTATGGTAAAAAACATAATACTGGGATAAAACAAGGCTGAGCACAAGACCTTCACAGCCGTCTACACATCATAGGAGACATCTCATGACACCTTCTCTCCATCTACCTGATGATCCTGAGTAAGATTGGGATTTTCTTGTTTATAGTCCTGTGGAAGAAGACGGGGACATCTCTCTGGTGTTGTCCTCCTACTGGACGAAACTGGAAGAAACACATACAGTGATTGAATTGTTTCCATACAGATAACTATAGGCTGTGTGTATTTAGTCCTGTCTATTACCTGGTGATGTGAGGGGCTGGGGAACCTCCATCATGACGTCCTTGTACAGATCTTTGTGTCCTTCTAAATACTCCCACTCCTCCATGGAGAAATAGACGGCGACATCCTTACACCTTATAGGAACCTGACGCAAAATTATACTGTCATCCACTGATCCCTACATAGTAGAACATTAATTTCCCAGAATTCCCAGCAGTGTCACCTCTCCAGTCAGCAGCTCAATCATCTTGTAGGTTAGTTCTAGGATCTTCAGGTCATTGACGCCCTCATGTATCATGGGCTGAGCGGAAGGTCCAGTGATTGGGCCCAGGGGTCTTCCCCATCCCTCAGACACAGGGTCCTGACAGCACTCACTAGAGGTCTTCTTCACTACTGTGTAATCCTGGTTATGGAGAGACACATTAATAAATCTCACTACAGACATTTCCAGAGTCCTCACCTCTCCAGTTCTGTACATCTGTTATTCCCATAGATAAGAATGACATAATGTGACGTCATCAGAATCTCTCACCTCTCTAGTAAGCCGGAAGAGGATCTCTAGGGTGAGGTGTAATATCCTCTCTGCCATCTTGACCCTGTCCCTATTCAACCTTGATGGTCACTCAGGAAAATTCTCTTATATAAAAGATCTCCACCGAGAGGATCCGATATTATAGGGACCTGAATAAGAAGATGAGCCGATGCAACATTAAGGAGTTATGGGTAAATCAACAATGAAGACACTGGACAAGGTTTTTGAATCGAGGAACCTTTCAAAGCTGACAAAACACGGCTCGTATTTAGTTTTGTCTTTTCTTTAGTTACATACAGATGCAAAACCTGGACTGTAAAGAAACGAGACAGAAGAACCTATGCCATCGAAATGTGGTGCTGGAGAAAGATGTTATCAATATAACGGATGGCAAGAAGAACAAACAAATCAATTTTGGAAGGAATCAAGCTGTACATGTACTCGAAGGAAGGATCACCAAATTAAGACTTGCCTACTTTAGACACATTAACAGAGGATAGCAAACACTGGTGAAGGACATCATGGTTGGAAGAGAAGAAGGTACAAGGTGAAGAGGAAAACCAGCAACCAAATGACTTGATACAATCAAGATAATGGCGGTGAACACATGGTGGACCTATCTAGGCTTGCACAAGACAGATCATTCATCCATCAAGTCGCCATGGCTCCAAATCTAGCTGAAGGCCGTTAAAAAAATAATAACATAGCATCATGTTGGATACTGAGACCTTATGAAGATCTTCCGCCTAAAGATTCAAAAAGATTCCCTATTTAAGAGTAAGAATCTATCACCGCAACATTTGAACAACATGATTCCTCTATCCCAACAACCTGTAATGAGTTAGTACAACCTGTGCCTAATCTGGTATGGATTTTCTCGTTAGTACTATCAGTGAGATGTTTTCTAATATGTGTTTTCAGTTCACAAATTGTACAACCAACATATGGCACCCTACAGGTAGTACATGTAATTAGGAATGCAGTATATGTGAAACTACAGTTAATATAGGAGCTACTTTTATAGCTCACTCTTTTGTGATAGATGTAAATCCTTATAAGAGGTTGTCCACAACATTATCCTATCCATCTCAGTTGATGGCCGGAACTGCTCAGTTGTGGAGCTGTACAGTGCAGCTCCGTTGACAGAATAATGGCTGTGGCTGGGTGTTGCACATCCGCCCCGACCCCTATTGATTTGAATAGAAGATGGATGTGTAGTACTTGGCCACGGCCACTATAGAGTTAACGGAGCTGCACTGTGTTCTGACATCGGGAACAGCTGATCGGAGATGGTGCCGGGTGCCACACCCCACAATCAGACATTGATCTAAGTGAGGCACAGCCCACTAGTCAGGCTCTGGCCGGGAGTATGCACACTCACTGACCGGTTCCAGCTCAGAAACCGGCAAATCTCCGCAGCACACAATGCGTGCGCTGGGAAGATTCATAAGTCTGCAGTCACACTAAGTGATTGCACACTTATCATTTTGAATCGGGCAACTCTTCTAAGAAATTCAAGAAGGTGGATCCAGGCAATTCTAAGAAATGACCTGCAAAAATCTATTGCAAAGAATAATATAGTAACGGACAACCAGCACAGATTCATGAAGAGTAAGTTGTGTCTAACTAACATGCTGGGTTTCTATGAGGAAGTGAGTGCAAATCTGGATGTTGGTAATGCGGCTGATGTGATTTATCTGGACTTTGCACAGGCATCTGACACTGTACCACATAACAGCCTTATACAGAAGCTCCAGAAGTAGGGACTGGGGGAAACGATATGCACTTGGGTAACAACTGGTTAAGGAACAGGAAATAAAATTGTTTTACAGTCTCTTTATGGGATAAAGTAAGCAGTGGGGACCACAATGATCTTTACTGGGAACAGTGGGGATCACCATGTTAGGACCAACTCTTTGTAATCTCTATTACTGACCTTAAGGATAACACAAAACTATGGCCTGGTGGTCTTTGCTAATGGCACAAAGCTACCGGTATGTAGGATGCTAAAATCTGACCTTGACATTACAATATTACAAAACGATCTGGATAAGATGACTGAATGGGCAAACACTTGGCAGATGAGGTTTAATGTAGATAAATGTAGGATAATGTACCTAGGACGGAGTAATCCTATTGCTGCACATACATTAAATGGGAGTATACTCAGGACTACAGAACAGGAGGAGGACTTGGGTATTCTGGATACAAGTAAGCTGAGCAGCAGCGCTCAATGTCAAGCAGCAGCCGCAAAAGAAAACAAGATTTCAGGGTATAGAAAAAGAGATCCCAATGTATGGTTACCCCCTCTATAAATCATTTGTAAGGAGACGTCTAGAATATGTGCTGCAATGGGTTTTTTCACTTGAAAAAGACGCTAGTTTAGAGTTGAAACGTGTTGTAGAAATAAAAACCCATCTTCATTAGGATTCTTCCTTACAGCAGCGCAGGCCCACAGTGTGTTACCATCCCAATTGTTCATGTGACAATAACTAAAAGGTTACAATGTATCCCAGGGATTTTGAGGAAGTTTTTTTTGTGACACATTGCACTTTACGTTGGTGGTAAATTTAGGTCGCTATGTTTAGTGTAATATTATATATATAACAGATATTTGATAAATCGTGAAAAATATTAGCAATTTTCAAGTTTTTTTTATTTTAATCCAGATAGTTTTTTTTTTTTTTGTGTGTGTGTGTGTGGTATGACTATCTGTAAGATGTCTTCATGATGTTAGAATGTTTAAAAATTTAGCAGCTTTTTTAGAGAACTATTCAGTTTTGAATTGACTTTGGGGGACCTATGTGTTGGAAACCCCCAAAAGTGAGACCATTTTAAAAAACAGCCCCCCTTCACCATATTAAAAACAGCTACTGGGTAGTTTATTAGCCCTTCAGATTTTCAGGAATTAACGCAAGGTGACATGATGGGAGTGAAAACAATTTATGTTTACCACTAAAATGTCACCAACTTCTGAACAGGTCACTGTAGCCGGCAGACTCTACAGCCGTGGATTGCCATTGAGACCATCAGGACCACACGATCATGATCTCAGGGCGTGAATGGGGTTAAAGAGGAAGCCCCCCACACTGTTAGCCATCTGGTGCCAAAACTGATGGTGACTGATGCAGCAGGGGGTCAGCTATACTGTACGGCTGCTGCACTGTCACCTGTCCAGGGAGGGATGCTATTCACTTATATCTCAGGTTAGTAAAAAGATGTATTAGTGGTCACTATGGGGTTAATATCAAGGGTGATCGAGCGATCAAAACCATCGATAATTTCTCTTTCCCATCAAAGTGCTGTACTTCAGTGACAACAACCTCATCTTAAAGGGAATCTGTCACCTATCAGACCAAAACCGGACCAGGACCGCCCCTGGGGGAGTATAATATACTTCATTTTTCTTATCTTTCAGGTTACATCGGAGGATTATCTACATCATTACAGAGTGCTGCAGATAAGCCCCTAATGGCGGTGCCGGCAGCTGATAATTGGAAAAAATAGGTGACAGATTTCCTTTAAAAGAAAAACGAGGTTTCTCTGGCAAATAAGGGGTTACTAGCGCCTGTACCCAATAAAGGGGAATCTCCACATTGGAGGCTACAATCCCCCCCAGCCTCACATTACCGCCTATACACAGATCCCCCCCCCAACCTCACATTACCGCCTATACACAGATCCCCCCCAACCTCACATTACCGCCTATACACAGATCCCCCCCCAGCCTCACATTACCGCCTACACACAGATCCCCCCCCAGCCTCACATTACCGCCTACACACAGATCCCCCCCCAGCCTCACATTACCGCCTATACACAGATCCCCCCCCAGCCTCACATTACCGCCTATACGCAGATCCCCCCCCAGCCTCACATTACCGCCTATACGCAGATCCCCCCCCAGCCTCACATTGCCGCCTATACGCAGATCCCCCCCCAGCCTCACATTGCCGCCTATACGCAGATCCCCCCCCAGCCTCACATTGCCGCCTATACGCAGATCCCCCCCAGCCTCACATTACCGCCTATACGCAGATCCCCCCCCAGCCTCACATTACCGCCTATACGCAGATCCCCCCCAGCCTCACATTACCGCCTATACGCAGATCCCCCCCCAGCCTCACATTACCGCCTATACGCAGATCCCCCCCCAGCCTCACATTACCGCCTATACGCAGATCCCCCCCCAGCCTCACATTAGCGCCTATACGCAGATCCCCCCCCAGCCTCACATTACCGCCTATACGCAGATCCCCCCCAGCCTCACATTACCGCCTATACGCAGATCCCCCCCAGCCTCACATTACCGCCTATACGCAGATCCCCCCCCAGCCTCACATTACCGCCTATACGCAGATCCCCCCCCAGCCTCACATTAGCGCCTATACGCAGATCCCCCCCCAGCCTCACATTACCGCCTATACGCAGATCCCCCCCCAGCCTCACATTACCGCCTATACGCAGATCCCCCCCCAGCCTCACATTAGCGCCTATACGCAGATCCCCCCCCAGCCTCACATTGCCGCCTATACGCAGATCCCCCCCCAGCCTCACATTGCCGCCTATACGCAGATCCCCCCCCAGCCTCACATTGCCGCCTATACGCAGATCCCCCCCCAGCCTCACATTACCGCCTATACGCAGATCCCCCCCCAGCCTCACATTACCGCCTATACGCAGATCCCAACCAGCCTCACATTACCGCCTATACGCAGATCCCCCCCCAGCCTCACATTAGCGCCTATACGCAGATCCCCCCCCAGCCTCACATTAGCGCCTATACGCAGATCCCCCCCCAGCCTCACATTACCGCCTATACGCAGATCCCCCCCAGCCTCACATTACCGCCTATACGCAGATCCCCCCCAGCCTCACATTACCGCCTATACGCAGATCCCCCCCCAGCCTCACATTAGCGCCTATACGCAGATCCCCCCCCAGCCTCACATTACCGCCTATACGCAGATCCCCCCCCAGCCTCACATTACCGCCTATACGCAGATCCCCCCCCAGCCTCACATTAGCGCCTATACGCAGATCCCCCCCCAGCCTCACATTAGCGCCTATACGCAGATCCCCCCCCAGCCTCACATTAGCGCCTATACGCAGATCCCCCCCCAGCCTCACATTAGCGCCTATACGCAGATCCCCCCCCAGCCTCACATTAGCGCCTATACGCAGATCCCCCCCCAGCCTCACATTAGCGCCTATACGCAGATCCCCCCCCAGCCTCACATTAGCGCCTATACGCAGATCCCCCCCCAGCCTCACATTAGCGCCTATACGCAGATCCCCCCCCAGCCTCACATTAGCGCCTATACGCAGATCCCCCCCCAGCCTCACATTAGCGCCTATACGCAGATCCCCCCCCAGCCTCACATTAGCGCCTATACGCAGATCCCCCCCCAGCCTCACATTAGCGCCTATACGCAGATCCCCCCCCAGCCTCACATTAGCGCCTATACGCAGATCCCCCCCCAGCCTCACATTAGCGCCTATACGCAGATCCCCCCCCAGCCTCACATTAGCGCCTATACGCAGATCCCCCCCCAGCCTCACATTAGCGCCTATACGCAGATCCCCCCCCAGCCTCACATTAGCGCCTATACGCAGATCCCCCCCCAGCCTCACATTAGCGCCTATACGCAGATCCCCCCCCAGCCTCACATTAGCGCCTATACGCAGATCCCCCCCCAGCCTCACATTAGCGCCTATACGCAGATCCCCCCCCAGCCTCACATTAGCGCCTATACGCAGATCCCCCCCCAGCCTCACATTAGCGCCTATACGCAGATCCCCCCCCAGCCTCACATTAGCGCCTATACGCAGATCCCCCCCCAGCCTCACATTAGCGCCTATACGCAGATCCCCCCCCAGCCTCACATTAGCGCCTATACGCAGATCCCCCCCCAGCCTCACATTAGCGCCTATACGCAGATCCCCCCCCAGCCTCACATTAGCGCCTATACGCAGATCCCCCCCAGCCTCACATTAGCGCCTATACGCAGATCCCCCCCCAGCCTCACATTAGCGCCTATACGCAGATCCCCCCCCAGCCTCACATTAGCGCCTATACGCAGATCCCCCCCCAGCCTCACATTACCGCCTATACACAGATCCCCCCCCAGCCTCACATTACCGCCTATACGCAGATCCCCCCCCAGCCTCACATTAGCGCCTATACGCAGATCCCCCCCAGCCTCACATTAGCGCCTATACGCAGATCCCCCCCCAGCCTCACATTAGCGCCTATACGCAGATCCCCCCCCCAGCCTCACATTAGCGCCTATACGCAGATCCCCCCCCAGCCTCACATTACCGCCTATACACAGATCCCCCCCCAGCCTCACATTACCGCCTATACACAGATCCCCCCCCAGCCTCACATTACCGCCTATACACAGATCCCCCCCCAGCCTCACATTACCGCCTATACACAGATCCCCCCCCCAGCCTCACATTACCGCCTATACACAGATCCCCCCCCCCAGCCTCACATTACCGCCTATACACAGATCCCCCCCCAGCCTCACATTACCGCCTATACACAGCCGGGACCGGGGGAAATACACACAATAACCGCACTACTTACAGCTGAGCACAAGGCTCCACTCACTACAGACACTTCCCACCATCTCTGCCCCACAGGAAGGAAGAGCCAAGCTTCCTGTCAGAGGAGGAGACAGAGAGCAAGGAAAGGAGAACTGGGGTCACTGCAAGCACTGGGATAAGGGGGCGCCATCTCCGGGAATGGAGGGGTTACTGCTCCCTGTGCAGCCCAGTAATGGAGAATCTCCAGCACCTACCTCCACCTGCAGGGAGCGCTATCTCCGGGAATGGAGGGGTTACTGCCCCCTGTGCAGCCCAGTAATGGAGAATCTCCAGCACCTACCTCCACCTGCAGGGGGCGCTATCTCCGGGAATGGAGGGGTTACTGCCCCCTGTGCAGCCCAGTAATGGAGAATCTCCAGCACCTACCTCCACCTGCAGGGGGCGCTATCTCCGGGAATGGAGGGGTTACTGCCCCCTGTGCAGCCCAGTAATGGGGAATCTCCAGCACCTACCTCCACCTGCAGGGGGCGCTATCTCCGGGAATGGAGGGGTTACTGCCCCCTGTGCAGCCCAGTAATGGGGAATCTCCAGCACCTACCTCCACCTGCAGGGGGCGCTATCTCCGGGAATGGAGGGGTTACTGCCCCCTGTGCAGCCCAGTAATGGGGAATCTCCAGCACCTACCTCCACCTGCAGGGGGCGCCATCTCCGGGAATGGAGGGGTTACTGCCCCCTGTGCAGCCCAGTAATGGGGAATCTCCAGCACCTACCTCCACCTGCAGGGGGCGCCATCTCCGGGAATGGAGGGGTTACTGCCCCCTGTGCAGCCCAGTATTGGGGAATGTCCAGCACCTACCTCCACCTGCAGGGGCGCCATCTCCGGGAATGGAGGGGTTACTGCCCCCTGTGCAGCCCAGTAATGGGGAATCTCCAGCACCTACCTCCACCTGCAGGGGGCGCTATCTCCGGGAATGGAGGGGTTACTGCCCCCTGTGCAGCCAAGTAATGGGGAATCTCCAGCACCTACCTCCACCTGCAGGGGGCGCTATCTCCGGGAATGGAGGGGTTACTGCCCCCTGTGCAGCCAAGTAATGGGGAATCTCCAGCACCTACCTCCACCTGCAGGGGGCGCTATCTCCGGGAATGGAGGGGTTACTGCCCCCTGTGCAGCCCAGTAATGGGGAATCTCCAGCACCTACCTCCACCTGCAGGGGGCGCTATCTCCGGGAATGGAGGGGTTACTGCCCCCTGTGCAGCCAAGTAATGGGGAATCTCCAGCACCTACCTCCACCTGCAGGGGGCGCTATCTCCGGGAATGGAGGGGTTACTGCCCCCTGTGCAGCCAAGTAATGGGGAATCTCCAGCACCTACCTCCACCTGCAGGGGGCGCTATCTCCGGGAATGGAGGGGTTACAGCCCCCTGTGCAGCCCAGTAATGGGGAATCTCCAGCACCTACCTCCACCTGCAGGGGGTGCTATCTCCGGGAATGGAGGGGTTACTGCCCCCTGTGCAGCCAAGTAATGGGGAATCTCCAGCACCTACCTCCACCTGCAGGGGGCGCTATCTCCGGGAATGGAGGGGTTACAGCCCCCTGTGCAGCCCAGTAATGGGGAATCTCCAGCACCTACCTCCACCTGCAGGGGGCGCTATCTCCGGGAATGGAGGGGTTACTGCCCCCTGTGCAGCCCAGTAATGGGGAATCTCCAGCACCTACCTCCACCTGCAGGGGGCGCTACCTCCGGGAATGGAGGGGTTACTGCCCCCTGTGCAGCCCAGTAATGGGGAATCTCCAGCACCTACCTCCACCTGCAGGGGGCGCTATCTCCGGGAATGGAGGGGTTACTGCCCCCTGTGCAGCCAAGTAATGGGGAATCTCCAGCACCTACCTCCACCTGCAGGGGGCGCTATCTCCGGGAATGGAGGGGTTACTGCCCCCTGTGCAGCCCAGTAATGGGGAATCTCCAGCACCTACCTCCACCTGCAGGGGGCGCTATCTCCGGGAATGGAGGGGTTACTGCCCCCTGTGCAGCCAAGTAATGGGGAATCTCCAGCACCTACCTCCACCTGCAGGGGGCGCTATCTCCGGGAATGGAGGGGTTACAGCCCCCTGTGCAGCCCAGTAATGGGGAATCTCCAGCACCTACCTCCACCTGCAGGGGGTGCTATCTCCGGGAATGGAGGGGTTACTGCCCCCTGTGCAGCCAAGTAATGGGGAATCTCCAGCACCTACCTCCACCTGCAGGGGGCGCTATCTCCGGGAATGGAGGGGTTACAGCCCCCTGTGCAGCCCAGTAATGGGGAATCTCCAGCACCTACCTCCACCTGCAGGGGGCGCTATCTCCGGGAATGGAGGGGTTACTGCCCCCTGTGCAGCCCAGTAATGGGGAATCTCCAGCACCTACCTCCACCTGCAGGGGGCGCTATCTCCGGGAATGGAGGGGTTACAGCCCCCTGTGCAGCCCAGTAATGGGGAATCTCCAGCACCTACCTCCACCTGCAGGGGGCGCTATCTCCGGGAATGGAGGGGTTACTGCCCCCTGTGCAGCCCAGTAATGGGGAATCTCCAGCACCTACCTCCACCTGCAGAGCCGCACTCCACATATATGGCTGCTCTGTGCGCACAGGACCTGGGATGAGGTCACAGGAGGGGAGGAGTCAGGGGTCACATGATCAGGGGCCTCAGTGTATGCAGGACTCTGCTGTGCAGGTTGTCATGGTGCTGGATGAGGGGAAGTTTCTGTGTGGGGTCAGGAGGGGTTTACAGGGTGGATGTAGCAGTGCCGTGTGTGTACGAGGTGTACGAGGTGTACGAGGTGTACGAGGTGTACGGAGCGGAGCCACGTGTGTACGAGGTGTACGGAGCGGAGCCACGTGTGTACGAGGTGTACGGAGCGGAGCCGTGTGTGTACGAGGTGTATGGAGCGGAGCCGTGTGTGTACGAGGTGTACGGAACGGAGCCGTATGTGTACGAGGTGTACGTAGCGGAGCTGTGTGTATACGGGGGGTACGGAACGGAGCCGTGTGTGTACGAGGTGTACGGAGCAGAGCCGTGTGTGTACGGAACGGAGCCGTGTGTGTACGAGGTGTACGGAGCGGAGCCGCGTGTGTACGAGGTGTACGGAGCGGAGCCGCGTGTGTACGAGGTGTACGGAGCGGAGCCGCGTGTGGACGAGGTGTACGGAGCGGAGCCATGTGTGTACGAGGTGTACGGAGCGGAGCTGAGTGTACGAGGTGTACGGAGCCGAGCCACGTGTGTATGAGGGGTACGTAACGGAGCCGTATGTGTACGAGGGGTACGGAACAGAGCCGTATGTGTACGAGGTGTACGGAGCGGAGCCGCGTGTGGACGAGGTGTACGGAGCGGAGCCATGTGTGTACGAGGTGTACGGAGCGGAGCTGAGTGTACGAGGTGTACGGAGCCGAGCCACGTGTGTACGAGGGGTACGTAACGGAGCCGTATGTGTACGAGGGGTACGGAACAGAGCCGTATGTGTACGAGGTGTACGTAGCGGAGCCGTGTGTGTACCAGGGCTGTGGAGTCGGTAAGCCAAACCTGCGACTCCGACTCCTCAATTTCCCTTACACCGACTCCACGACTCCGACTCCACGACTCCGACTCCCACAAATATTGCTTATATTTAAGTGAAAAATTTATTGTAGTACAATGTGAACCTCAGACATTTAATCATTTTTATGATCCCATAATCAAGATATTTAGATAGAACAGAATATATATTGGTGTACTACCCGGTTTTCATTCTTTTTGGTACAGATACGATATGGATAGACAGATATGGATAAATGGATAGATAGAGCAGATTTCTAATCTGCTGTTGCTATTGAAAACATTATCTATGAGCTCAAAAACCTTTCAGGTGATGCGGTTTTTTAAATAGATGATCAGCTTTTGCAGCTGAAAAACGTATCCTCAAAAAACACAGGAAAAACGCTGTGTGTGAATGTAGCCTTAGATCAGGAATAGAACAGCCATTTATAGGACATTTCATAACTTTCCCAAATTCCTATGAAAAAATATTCAGCACATCCTGCATTGAATTACTGTACCCAATTTATTATATATTTTAGGAGTCGGAGTCGGTCCATTTTATACCGACTCCAACTCCGACTCCGACTCCACCAAAATGAGCACCGACTCCGACTCCACAGCCCTGGTGTGTACGAGGGGTACGGAGCGGAGCCGTGTGTGTACGAGGTGTACGGAGCGGAGCCGTGTGTGTACGAGGGGTACGTAACGGAGCCGTATGTGTACGAGGGGTACGGAACGGAGCCGTATGTGTACGAGGTGTACGTAGCGGAGCCGTGTGTGTACGAGGGGCACGGAACGGAGCCGTGTGTGTACGAGGTGTACGGAGCGGAGCCGTGTGTGTACGGAACGGAGCCGTGTGTGTACGAGGTGTACGGAGCGGAGCCGTGTGTGTACAAGGGGTACGGAGCGGAGCCGTGTGTGTACGAGGTGTACGGAGAGGAGCCGTGTGTGTACGAGGTGTACGGAGCGGAGCCGTGTGTGTACGAGGTGTTCGGAGAGGAGCCGCGTGTGTACGAGGGGTACGTAACGGAGCCGTGTGTGTACGAGGGGTACGTAACGGAGCCGTATGTGTACGAGGGGTACGGAACGGAGCCGTATGTGTACGAGGTGTACGTAGCGGAGCCGTGTGTGTACGAGGGGTACGGAACGGAGCCGTGTGTGTACGAGGTGTACGGAGCGGAGCCGTGTGTGTACGGAACGGAGCCGTGTGTGTACGAGGTGTACGGAGCGGAGCCGTGTGTGTACGAGGGGTACGGAGCGGAGCCGTGTGTGTACGAGGTGTACGGAGAGGAGCCGTGTGTGTACGAGGTGTACGGAGCGGAGCCGAGTGTGTACGAGGGGTACGGAACGGAGCCGTGTGTGTACGAGGTGTACGGAGCAGATCCGTGTGTGTACGAGGGGTACGGAACGGAGCCGTGTGTGTACGAGGGGTACGGAACGGAGCCGTGTGTGTACGAGGTGTACGGAGCGGAGCCGTGTGTGTACGAGGTGTACGGAGCGGAGCCGCGTGTGTACGAGGGGTACGGAACGGAGCCGCGTGTGTACGAGGTGTACGGAGCGGAGCCGCGTGTGTACGAGGGGTACGGAACGGAGCAGTGTGTGTACGAGGGGTACGGAACGGAGCAGTGTGTGTACGAGGGGTACGGAACGGAGCCGCGTGTGTACGAGGTGTACGGAGCGGAGCCGCGTGTGTACGAGGTGTACGGAGCGGAGCCGCGTGTGTACGAGGTGTACGGAGCGGAGCCGCGTGTGTACGAGGTGTACGGAGCGGAGCCGCGTGTGTACGAGGGGTACGGAGCGGAGCCGCGTGTGTACGAGGTGTACGGAGCGGATCCTTGTGTGTACGAGGTGTACGGAGCGGAGCCGTGTATGTACGAGGTGTACTGAGCGGAGCCGTGTGTGTACGAGGGGTACGGAGCGGAGCCGTGTTACTGCCCCCTGTGCAGCCCAGTATTGGGGAATGTCCAGCACCTACCTCCACCTGCAGGGGGCGCCATCTCCGGGAATGGAGGGGTTACTGCCCCCTGTGCAGCCCAGTAATGGGGAATCTCCAGCACCTACCTCCACCTGCAGGGGGCGCTATCTCCGGGAATGGAGGGGTTACTGCCCCCTGTGCAGCCCAGTAATGGGGAATCTCCAGCACCTACCTCCACCTGCAGGGGGCGCTATCTCCGGGAATGGAGGGGTTACTGCCCCATGTGCAGCCCAGTAATGGGGAATCTCCAGCACCTACCTCCACCTGCAGGGGGCGCTATCTCTGGGAATGGAGGGGTTACAGCCCCCTGTGCAGCCCAGTAATGGGGAATCTCCAGCACCTACCTCCACCTGCAGGGGGTGCTATCTCCGGGAATGGAGGGGTTACTGCCCCCTGTGCAGCCCAGGTGTACGGAGAGGAGCCGCGTGTGTACGAGGGGTACGTAACGGAGCCGTATGTGTACGAGGGGTACGGAACGGAGCCGTATGTGTACGAGGTGTACGTAGCGGAGCCGTGTGTGTACGAGGGGTACGGAACGGAGCCGTGTGTGTACGAGGTGTACGGAGCGGAGCCGTGTGTGTACGAGGGGTACGGAACGGAGCCGTGTGTGTACGAGGGGTACGGAACGGAGCCGTGTGTGTACGAGGGGTACGGAACGGAGCCGTATGTGTACGAGGGGTACGGAACGGAGCCGTATGTGTACTAGGTGTACGTAGCGGAGCCGTGTGTGTACGAGGGGTACGGAACGGAGCCGTGTGTGTATGAGGTGTACGGAGAGGAGCCGTGTGTGTACGGAACGGAGCCGTGTGTGTACTAGGTGTACGTAGCGGAGCCGTGTGTGTACGAGGGGTACGGAACGGAGCCGTGTGTGTATGAGGTGTACGGAGAGGAGCCGTGTGTGTACGGAACGGAGCCGTGTGTGTACGAGGTGTACGGAGAGGAGCCGTATGTGTACGAGGTGTACGGAGAGAAGCCGTGTGTGTACGAGGTGTACAGAGCGGAGCCGTGTGTGTACGAGGTGTACGGAACGGAGCCGTGTGTGTACGAGGGGTACGGAACGGAGCCGCGTGTGTACGAGGTGTATGGAGCGGAGCCGCGTGTGTACGAGGTGTATGGAGCGGAGCCATGTGTGTACAAGGTGTACGGAATGGAGCCGTGTGTACGAGGTGTACTGAGCAGAGCCGCGTGTGTACCAGGTGTGCGGAGCGGAGACGCTTGTGTACGAGGTGTACTGAGCAGATCCGTGTGTGTACGAGGTGTACGGAGCGGAGCCGCGTGTGTACGAGGTGTGCGGAGCGGAGCCGCGTGTGTACCAGGTGTACGGAACGGAGCCGTGTGTGTACGAGGGGTACGGAACGGAGCCGCGTGTGTACGAGGTGTACGGAGCGGAGCCGTGTGTGTACGAGGGGTACGGAACGGAGCCGTGTGTGTACGAGGTGTACGGAGAGAAGCCGTGTGTGTACGAGGGGTACGGAGCGGAGCCGTGTGTGTACGAGGTGTACGGAGCGGAGCCGTGTGTGTACGAGGGGTACGGAACGGAGCCGTGTGTGTACGAGGGGTACGGAACGGAGCCGTGTGTGTACGAGGTGTATGGAGCGGAGCCATGTGTGTACAAGGTGTACGGAATGGAGCCGTGTGTACGAGGTGTACTGAGCAGAGCCGCGTGTGTACCAGGTGTGCGGAGCGGAGACGCTTGTGTACGAGGTGTACTGAGCAGAGCCGCGTGTGTACCAGGTGTATGGAGCGGAGCCGCGTGTGTACGAGGTGTGCGGAGCGGAGCCGCGTGTGTACCAGGTGTACGGAGCGTGTATAGACATCTCCTATATCCAGCACTGCTCATAGTTATTCGCATAAATATTCAGTAAGAGTCTATAATAAAAGCCGTCTTCTACAGCATGTCCACATCAGACCTTGCCTGCCTGAATCCTGCTTATACAGGTACTATACACATGGTCAGGTTTTTAAATACATTGGTTAGGCTACTTTCACACATCAGTTTTTTGCCGTCAGGCAGGATCCGGCTATTTTTAGAAAAAACGGATCCGGCGTAAATTTTGGAGAACTGTAGAAACGGATCCGTTTTTCTGCTGGATCCATCTAGCAGGTTATATCTGTTTCCTGGGGGCTGGCCAATTGGATCTGAGCATGCGCAGACTTAAAAAAACGGATCCGGTGGCTGGATCCGTCTTTTTCTGGATCCGGCGCATTCCGGCGCCCATAGACTTTCATTGTGGCAAAAAGCCGGAAGCGTCGGATCCGGAGCTTCCGACTTTTTCGCCGGAGACAAAAAACGTTACAGTAGCCGTTTTTTCCAGACGCCGGAATGAGACAAATAGCCGGATCCGACAAAAAACAGATGAAACGCAATGCCATCCGGCGCGATCCGGCGCTAATGCAAGTCAATGGGGAAAAACTGGATCCGGCATTGCATTTGGCCGGATCCGGTTTTCCAAAAAAAAAAGCCGGATCGCGCCTGACGGCAAAAAACTGATGTGTGAAAGAGGCCTTAGGGACTGCTCTGACATGGGATACCTTGACGTTTGGAAGAGCGACTTAGTATGCATTTTTTGCAAAAAGCGTATCAACCAAATACCCTGTTTGTTATCATCCTTTTACTAGCACTTGCTGTTTACAGTTACTTTTTTACAGCAGAGTATTTTTATACGTTTATTTTACTGTGCTTTTCTGTGTTTCAGTCTTCTGGTGGTGTGAACACTGTCCTACAGACTTGTTCACTGTGTGCATGGCCCATGTGTTTGCATTGCATAGTGTTTGACAAGTGTGCCCAACTTTTTACTATTGATGCTGCCTATGCGGCATCAATAGTAAAGAGATATAATGTTAAAAATATTTAAAAAAAAAACCCTGACATTCTCACCTTCCGGCGTCCCCCGCAGCCTTCTCGATCCTCGCGATGCTCCTGGCAAGTCCTGTTCCTTGCGACAATGACCCCAGATGACGTAGCATCACGCGAGACCGCTACGTCATCACAGGTCATTATCGCAAGGCATCGCTGGGAACGGGACTTGCCGGGAGAATCGCTGAGACCTGGGGACGCTGCGGGGGACGCCGGGAGGTGAGAATATCATGATTTTTTATTTTAAGGCTATGTGCCCACGTTAGCGTTTTTAAACGCTCAGGAAACTGATCCCCTTCCCAGAAAACGCGCATTTTATTTCCGCGCGTTTCTTGCACGGTTTTTGCACAAAAGACGCGCGTTTTTGACGCGTTTTTTTCCGCACGTTTTCTGGAAATATTAGTAAAGGATAAAAACGTTCAGCAATGCGGAAATTAATGAGCATGCTGTGTTTTTAGCCGCTAAGCGATTCCTGAGCGTTTAAAAACGCATTCATTGGCACAAAAAGCCCAAAACGCATGCAATTTAATGTGAAGCTTCTTTTAAGCGTTTCTGCAGCGTCTGAGCCGGCACAAACGCTGCGGAAACGCTTACAAAAACGCAACGTGGGCACACAGCCTAACAAGGATATGGTACCCAGGGCTAGGAGGACAGTCTCCTCTCCTCCAGACCCTGGGTACTATCCGCACATGATCCACTTACTTTGCGCATGGTGGGCACAGCCACATGCAGAAAGTAAGCGGAACAATGCTTTCCTATGTGTGCGGAATTCCCACGATTTCGCACAAAAAATTAGCATGCTGCATATTTATCCACAATGCGATTCCGCCGCGGAAAAATACGCAGCATTAGCACAGCATGTGCGGAATTCTATTGAATACAATGGGTTATGTTTTGTAAGCGTTTTCACTGCAAAAAAAAAGCTGCAAAAACGCTTACAATCCGCAACGTGTGCACATAGCTTTACACAATTTTGAAATGAATCAATAAATGCAGATTTTTATCTTCCACACACTGTCTCGCTGGAATCCTCTCTTTTCTGATAAGGTCATTCACTTGCCCTCCCAAACTCCAATAATTTAGAGTGTCTAAGGACAAAAAAGAAAAATTTCTGCATTGTTTAATGAAGATGCCTTAGGTATACCAATTAAGAAAGTACCCAATAACTTAAAATGTCAAGAAAAATAACTAAAAGGATTAAGTACTGTATGTGGGGCCATTATACTGTATGGAAAGCAATGTATGGCACCATTATACTGTATGGAGGACTATGTGGGGCCAATTATACTGTATGGAGTCACAAAAACCCTGAACTTTAGGAAGGCGAAGTTTGACCAGCTTAGAGATGCCCTTATCTGGATGACTGGGAAAATGTCCTCAGAAATAAGAATACAGAAAATAAATGGGAAATGTTTAAGAACATCCTAAATAGGCACTGTAAGCGGTTTATACCTTATGGGAATAAAAGGATAAGAAATAGGAAAAACCAATGTGGCTAAACAAAGAAGTAAGCGGGGCAATTAACAGTAAAAAGAAAGCATTTAATCTACTAAAGCAGGATGGCACAGTTGAAGCTCTAAAAATCTATAAGGAGAAAAATACTTTATCTAAAAAACTAATTAAAGCTGCCAAAAAGGAAACAGAGAAGCACATTGCTAAGGAGAGTAAAACTAATCCCAAGCTGTTCTTCAACTATATCAATAGTAAAAGAATTATAAGGGAAAGTGTAGGCCCCTTAGAAATTGTGAGGAAAGAATGGTTGTAGATGACGAGGAAAAAGCTAATATATTAACTGCTTCCCGATCGCCGATGGTAGATAAACGTCGGTGCTTGCTGGGCTTTATGCAGCGCCGACGTTTGTCTATGGTCGGCGGCTTTGTGCAGACCGGGACCCCCACGTACCTTATAATGAGGGGATCCCAGCGCACAGTGCTTCCTGTGACGCCCGACCTCATTGGGACCTGATTGGTTCAGGTCCTGATGTCAGCGTCACACCAGCCAATGAGAGAGATCACTAGTAAAGTTTGCTGTAGCAACGAACTTTCCCAGCGATCTGCCTCATAGTAACGCTGTTTCTCCTCTGATCTATTTTTGAGTTGAAGTCGTCAGGAAGCGGAAAGGGCTTGGATATGTGGTTTGAAGGAGAGATCAGTGTCAAGGATAACCCCAAGGCAGTGAGCTTGTGGGACTGGAGAGAGTGGGCAGCCATTTACTTTAATGGATAGGTCTGTTGGGGGGGTCACGTGAGATGGGCGAAAGATGATTAATTCTGTTTTGTCCATATTAAGTTTTAGAAATCTAGCGGAGAAGAAGGATGAAATAGCAGACAGACATTGAGGGATTCTGTTTAGTAGGGAGGTGATATCTGGTCCAGAGATGTAGATCTGTGTGTCATCAACATAGAGATGATACTGAAAGCCATGAGATTCTATGAGCTGTCCGAGGCCGAAGGTGTAAACGGAGAAGAGCAGGGGCCCTAGGACTGAACCTTGCGGGTCTCCGACGGATAGGGGGCACGGTGAGGAGGTGGTGTGCGAATGGGAGATGCTGAATGTCCGGTCTGCTATGTATGACGCAATCCAAGATAGGGCCAAGTCTGTGATACCAAGAGATGAGAGGGTCTGTAGTAATAGGGAATGGTCCACTGTGTCAAAGGCAGAGGACAGGTCCAGGAGGAGGACAGAGTAGTGTCGCTTGGCCTTGGCAGCTAGTAGGTCATTGGTGACCTTAGTTAGGGCAATTTCAGTGGAGTGGTGTGGCCGGAAGCTGGAATGCAAGTGGTCAAGGAGGGAGCAAGAAGAGAGGTGGGAGGATAGTTCAAGATGGACGATAGCACGACAGTACCAAAGGATTAGACAGAACGGATAGTCAGGATGTAGCAGCAGTCAAAAACCAGAGAAGCAGATACACAGTACAGAATCAAGAGACAAACTCACAACAGGGGACAGAACCGGGTCAGAACCATATAAGAAAGCTAGAAGACAATCAGAAGGCACAGGCACACAGGGGTCACCACACTTGACCAAAGACAAAATTATAACTGACGGGGATTGGAGTTTCCCAGGGCTATAAGAACCTTGAACCAAAGAGAGGTCACAATAATTAACCCCAGGCGTGCAGGTCAAAGCCTGCACTGGGCTCAAGACATTAACCCCTGACGTGCAGGTCAAAACCTGCACTGGGATCATGACAGGTTAGGGTTGGGGCTAAAGCTTGGGTTAGGATTGAGGCTAAAATTAGGGTTAGAGTTGGGGCTAGGGTTGTGGTTAGGGGTATGTTGCTGTTAGGGTTGTGGTTAGAGTTATGGTTAGAGTTGGGATTAGGGTTAGAGGTGTGTTGGGGTTAGGGTTGTGATTAGAATTGGGGGGTTTCCACTGTTTAGGCACATCAGAGGCTCTGCAAACGCAACATAACGCCTGGAGACCATCCCATCAAAGTCTGCATTCCAAAACGTTACTACTTCCCTTCCGAGCCTCACCGTGTGTCCAAACAGTAGTTTTCTCCCACATATGGGGTACCAGCTTACTCAGGACAAATTGCACAACAAATTTGGGGGTCTAATTTCTCCTGTTACCCTTGGGAAAATAACAATTTTGGAGCGAAAAGATCATTTTTGAGGAAAAAATATGATTTTTTTTATTTTCACGGCTCTACGATATAAACTTGTGTGAAGCCCTTGGGGGTTCAAAGTGCTCACCACACATCTAGATAAGTTCCTTGAGTGGTCTAGTTTCCAAAATGGTGTCACTTGTGGGGGGTTTACACTGTTTAGGCACATCAGGGGCTCTCCAAACGTGACATGGCGTCCGATCTCAATTCCAGCCAATTCTGAAAAAGTCAAACGGCGCTCCTTCCCTTCCGAGCTCTGCTGTGCACCCAAATAGTGGTTTACCCCCACATAATGGGTATCGGCATATTCAGGAGAAATTGCACAAAAAAATTTGTGGTTCATTTTCTCTTTTTACACTTGTGAAAATAGAAAAAAATTGGTTCTGAGTTAAAATGTTTGTGAAAAAAGTTTATTTTTTCCTTCACATGAATTAATCGAATGTGGAAGCACCTGAAGGGTTAATAAACTTCTTGAATGTTCTTTTGAGTACCTTGAGGAGTGCAGTTTTTAAAATGGTGTCACTTTTGGGCATTTTCTGTCATACTGACCCCCAAACTCACTTCAAATGTGAGGTGGGCCCTAAAAAAATGATTTTGTAAGTTTTGTGGTAAAATTAGAAATCACTGGTCAAATTTTAACCCTTATAACTTCCTAACAAAAAAATTTGTTGCCAAAATTGTGCAAATGTAAATCAGACATGTAGGAAATGTTATTTATTAACTATTTTGTGCGATATGACTCTGATTTAAGGGCTTAAACATTTGAAAATTGCAACATTTTCAACATTTTCAACAAATTTCCATTTTTTTAATAAATAAACGCAAGTCATATCAAAGAAATTTTACCACTATCATGAAGTACAATATGCCACAAGAAAACAACCTCAGAATCACCAGGATCCATTTACGTGATCTAGAGTTATGACCTCATAAAGTGACACTGGTCAGAATTGCAAAAACAGGCTCTGGCGAGAAAGGGTTAAACACCTTCTTTTCCACGGTATTCACGATGGAAAATGAATTGCTAGGTGAAATGCCGAGAGACAAAGAAAACCCTATATTAAGGGTCACCAATCTAACCCAAGAAGAGGTGCGAAACCGGCTAATAAGATTAAAATAGATAAATCTCTGGGTCCGGACGGCATACACCCACGAGTACTAAGAGAACTACCGTATTTTTCGGGCTATAAGACGCACCGGACCATAAGACGCACCCCTATTTTCAGAAGGAAAATAGGGAAAAAAATAATAATGTGTCAAATGGGACTGGGGCAGCTGCGCTGGGGCTGGGGCGGGTGGGCTGTGCAGGGGCAGCTGTGCTGGGGCAGGGGCAGCTGTGCTGGGGCTGGGGCAGCTGGGGCAGGGGCAGCTGTGGCAGGGGCAGCTGTGCTGGGGCAGGTGGGCAGGGGCAGCTGTGCTGGGGGAGGAGCAGCTGTGGCAGGGGCAGCTGTGCTGGGGCAGGGGCAGCTGTGGCAGGGGCAGCTGTGCTGGGGCAGCTGTGGCAGGGGCAGCTGCAGCTGTGGCAGGGGCAGCTGTGCTGGGGGAGGAGCAGCTGTGGAAGGGGCAGGGGCAGCTGTGGCAGGGGCAGCTGTGGCAGGGGCAGGTGGGCAGGGGCAGCTGTGCTTGGGCAGGGGCAGCTGTGGCAGGGGCAGCTGTGGCAGGGGCAGCTGAGGCAGGGACAGGTGGGCTCTGCGGTGGTGGCAGCGGGCGGTGCGGTGGTGGCAGCGGGCTGTGCTCCGGTGCAGGGGCGGCGGCGGCTCCGCCGGCGTTTCTTCGCAGCCCGGAGGCCCCCGCACACCCCTTGCTGGGCGCCGCCATGTTGCGGTGGCCTCCGGGAGCATGGACCCCGGCAAGATGGCCGCCGGTTCGGGGACGACGAATGCGCAGCTTCAGATCTCGTGCCGAGATCTCGGGGGACGAGATTCAAATCTCGGCAACGAGATCTCGTCCCCCGGGATCTCGGGACGAGATCTGAAGCTGCGCATGCGCCGTCCCCGGACCGGCGGCCATCTTGCCGGCGTCCATGCTTCCGGAGGCCACCGCAACATGGCGGCGCCCAGCAAGGGGTGTGCGGGGGCCTCCGGGCTGCGAAGAAACGCCGGCGGAGCCGCCGCCCCTGCACCGGAGCACAGCCCGCTGCCACCACCGCACCGCAGAGCGCCGCCCGCTGCCACCACCGCACCGCAGAGCCTCGCCCGCTGCCACCAGCGCACCAGGTACCGTGCATTGCGACCATAAGACGCACCCCCCACTTTCCCCCAAAATTTTGGGGGAAAAAAGTGCGTCTTATGGTCCGAAAAATACGGTAACTAATGTAATAGACAAACTATTATTTCTTATATTTAGGGACTCTACAGCGACAGGGTCTGTTCCACAGGACTGGCGCATAGCAAATGTGGTACCAATATTCAAAAAGGGCTCTAAAAGTGAACCTGGAAATTATACGCCAGTAAGTCTAACCTCTTTTGTTGGTAAAATATTTGAAGGGTTTCTGAGGGATGTTATTCTGGATTATCTCAATGAGAATAACTGTTTAACGCCATATCAGCATGGGTTTATGAGGAATCGCTCCTGTCAAACCAATCTAATCAGTTTTTATGAACAGGTAAGCTATAGACTGGACCAAGGTGAGTCATTGGATGTGGTATATCTTGGTTTGATACCATGCCACACAAGAGGTTGGTACACAAAATGAGAATGCTGGGTCTGGGGGAAAATGAGTGTAAATGGGTAAGTAACTGGCTTAGTGATAGAACGCAGAAATGGTATATACTCTATCTGGGTCGCTGTGACCAGTGGGGTACCGCAGGGGTCAGTGTTGGGACCTATTCTCTTCAACACATTTATTAATGATCTGGAAGAAGGTTTACACAGTAAAATATCGATATTTGCAGATGATACAAAACTATGTAAAGCAGTCAATAAAAGAGAAGATAGTATTCTGCTACAGATGGATTTGGATCAGTTGGAAACTTGGGCCGAAAGGTGGCAGATGGGGTTAGCAATGATAAATGTAAGCTTACACACATGGGAAGAAGGAATGAACATCACCTTACACACTGAACTGGAAACCACTGGGTAAATCTGACATGGAGATGGACTTGAGGATCATAGTTAATGATAAACTTACCTGCAGCAAACAGTGCCAGGCAGCGGCTGCCAAGGCAAACAGGATCATGGGGTGCATTAAAAGAGGTCTAGATATACATGATGAGAGCATTATACTGCCTCTGTACAAATCCCTGGTTACTCCGCACATGAAGAACTGTGTACAGTTTAGGGCACCAGTGCTCAGGAAGGATATAATGGAACTAGAGCGAGTACAAAGGAGGACAGCAAAATTAATAAAGGGGATGGGGGAACTACAATACCCAGAGAGATTAGAAAAATTAGGATTATTTAGTCTAGAAAAAAGACGACTGAGGGGCGATCTAATAACCATGTATAAGTATATAAGGGGACAATACAAATATCTCTACGAGGATCTGCTTATACCAAGGAATGTAACGCTCACAAGGGGGCATTCTCTGTGTCTGGAGGAGAGAAGGTTTTTCCACCAACATAGAAGGGGATTCTTTACTGTTAGGGCAGTGAGAATCTGGAATTCCTTGCCTGTGGAGGTGGTGATGGCAAACTCAGTCGAGGGGTTCAAGAGAGGCTCCACCCCAGTTCCGCCTCCACCGTACCACTGCCCACTTTTGGAAAAACTCAACTTCTCCACCACGTCCTCACCTATCAGTTATTAACAGTTCCCATGAAACACAAGATCACATTCTTAACCAGCAACTTTTGTTCTGGTCAAAACAATTTTTAGCTGCCACCATGACATGGTAGACTCTTTTGGCCGGGCCCTACTCTACTCTAAACTATTAAAAATAAATATATTTTTATGTATTTTTCTTTAAGGTCACATACATTTTTTTTAAATTACCATTAATGCAACATACAAGGGACAAATATCGCCATACCATGACCAGATCATATATTACCACCACATAGTGACTGAATACAATACTGATCATTAATAAAAAAACACAATACTAAGTGCCATTGTACACAGGAACTCTGTATTTACTGTCAGTGTACAGGTAATGCAGTGATCACTGGTGATATTGTACACAGGAGCTCTGTATATAGTATACAGTGGATAGTGTCAGTATACAGGTAATACACTAAGGCACCAGTGACGTCTCTAGCTGAAGTCCTTCAGATTTGCTTTTTTTTTCATCCAGCACAGACCGCCGTCACTACTTCAAGCCAGGACTAGTCTCTGCATAAAATAACGCGGTGGGCAGAGTTCACCCATAACAATCATTCCAGTGAAGCCACCACCAAGTCCCAATTTTTTGTGGTCTCCGGTCAGAAACCATGTGTACCTCTTCCAGTATCTTCGTCCTCTGGTGTATCCGCTGCCGATGCCCTCTCCCTAGAGTTTTCCCAAGTCTGGAGGAGGACCAAGGATGCTCTCGTACAAGCCGCAGCCTGGATGAAAAGGCATGCCGACAAGAGGCGGAGGGATCTCCCACCATACCATCCAGGAGATAAAGTCTGGCTGTCGACCAAGCATATCCGCTTGAAAATCCCTTCATATAAGCTGGGCCCCCGGTACATCGGTCCCTTTGAAATTCTTGGACGCATCAACAATGTGGCCTATAAATTGAGGCTGCCTGCTTCACTCTGGGTCCCTAACGTTTTCCACGTCTCGCTCCTGAAACCAGTCATCCTCAATCAGTTTTGCCCTGTGCCTCCCGTTGTTCCTCAGCCAGTAGGGGCCAATGACATCTTTGAAGTGAGAGATATTTTGGCCATGAAGAGAGTTAGGGGAAGGACCTTCTTCCTTATTGATTGGAAAGGGTTCGGTCCTGAGGAAATGTCTTGGGAGCCTCGAGGAATGTTGATGCCCCCCGCATTCTGAACAGATTCTTGACCAATCTCAGGAGGAGGAGACGTAAAGGGGTGGTACTGTCATGCCGGCGCCGGCTATCACGCCGGCGTCGGCTGCCATGCCGGTGCCTGCTCCTGCTGCCTCTGCCACATGCGTCTTCCGGCCCCCTGCTTACCGCTCCCGGCACCACGCTGCGACTCCTGCATCCCGTCCTGCCGCCCGGGGGATCCAGCGTGGGCTCTCTCCTCCCTCCTCCTTCTGCCCTGCTATAAGATAAGATAATCCTTTAATCGTCCCACCATGGGGAAATTCAGAGCATTACAGCAGCAAGGCAGGAACAAGTACAGATACAGATGCATAAAGGCATTACATTGACAGTAGGTAGGTACATATACGAAAAAAAAAAAAAATGTTACCGGACTGTCACAACTTTGGATCTATCAGTTCTCTGTTTGGGTCGTTCTCCGTTTTGGACAGTGCTGGTTATACAGCCTAACTGCAGCAGGAAGGAAGGAAGGACTTTCGATAGCGCTCCCTCTCACATTTAGGATGAAGTAGCCGGTCACTGACAGTACTGCACATCTTTGTCACGGTCTCATGCATGGGATGGGAATCATTCTGCACCATGTAGCTCACCTTGGCCAGTATCCTCCTGTCGCCTACTTCCTGAACTGGGTCAAGGGGGCATCCCAGGACAGAGCTGGCCCTTCTAATCAGTTTGTCCAGCCTATTCCTGTCCCTGGTTGATATGCCACTACCCCAGCACGCCACACCAAAGAAGATGACTGATGCCACAACAGAGTTGAAGAAAGATGCAAGGAGTGCCCCTCTAACTCCGAAGGCTCTCAGCCTTCTGAGCAGATAAAGCCTGCTTTGGCCCTTCCTGTACACTGCATCCAAGTGATGGGCCCAGTCAAGCTTATTATTGAGGATCACACCAAGGTACTTATAGGTGTCGACTATCTCAATGTCATTTCCCTGAATGTTCACCACTACTGGTGGATTTTTGCCCTTGCGAAAGTCCACCACCAATTCCTTGGTCTTCCCGGAATTAATCCTAAGGTGGTTCCTCTGACACCACTCCACAAAAGCTTGGTTAGTATCTCTGCACTCTCTTTCATCTCTGCCTGTGATGAGGCCTACTATTGCAGAGTCATCAGAATACTTCTGCAAGTAGCAGCTAGATGAGTTGCACTTAAAATCCGCAGTGTACAGTGTGAATAGAAAAGGGGCAAGAACTGTACCTTGAGGTGCCCCTGTATTGGAGATCACTGTGTCTGACACACTGTCCCGAACCTTTACAAACTGAGGTCGGTTCGTGAGGTAGTTAAGGATCCAGGTGGAGAGTTGGAGGTCCACACCAACAAGGCCCAGCTTGTCTCTCAGTAGACCTGGCTGTATGGTATTAAAAGCACTAGAGAAATCGAAGAACATTATTCTCACAGTGTTCCCAGGTTTCTCCAGGTGAGAGAGAGTCCTATCTAGAAGGTGGATAATGGCATCATCCACACCAATGCCCGGCCTGTAGGCAAACTGGAGAGGGTCCAGTCTAGCTCCGGGCATGTGCCTTAGGCGCGCTCCCATCCCTTCTTAACCCCTTCAGAACCGTCCCTAAGGAGTGATCAGGAGCCGGCGCGGGGTATATCAGGCGGCTCCTCCTTCCTGGAGGCGCCTGATTATCGTGTGCCTTCCTGTACGATACTCTGGCCCCGTCCTGTCGCTCCTGTCACCAGACGTTCCAGACTCTAGTCGCTCCTGACCCTGCTCGCTCCTGACTCTGGTCGCTCCTGACTCTGGTCGCTCCTGACTCTGGTCGCTCCTGACTCTGGTCGCTCCTGACTCTGGTCGCTCCTGACTCTGGTCGCTCCTGACTCCGGTTGCTCCTGACTCCAGTCGCTCCTGATTCCGGTCGCTCCTGTTCCTCTGACTTGTTGTCTCATCCACACTTGAGCCGCCCCTCTTGGTATCAGCTGTCACGGTATCCGACTCCTTCGGACCTGCTCCTAACGGTCCCTGTATAGGGGTCGGCACCACCTGGCCAGCTCGCCCCAGGGTTCTCGGTACCGCGACCCAGAGGGTCCACTCTTGCTACTCCCTACACTGCACATCCAGTTGGAAGAATGTCTCAAGTGGGGTACCACAGGAATTGAGGGTAAACTGATTAAATTTGCTGATGACACAAAACTAGGAGGGATAGCTAATAATAGAGAAGAGAGAGAGAGGATTCAAATAGATATAAATAAACTGGAGCAGAGGGCAGCAACTAACAGAATGGTTTTTAACAGGGAAAAATGCAAAGTACTGCATCTGGGCAATAAAAATGAAAAAAGCATATACAGAATGGGAGGAATAGGGCTAAGCAACAGCACATGTGAAAAAGACTTGGATATACTAATAGATCACAGACTGAATATGAGTCAACAGTGTGATGCAGCAGCAAATAAGCCAAATGCAATTCTAGGATGTATTAACAGAATCATACAGTCTAGATCACGTGAAGTCATTATTGCCCTCTACTCCTCTTTGGTCAGACCTCATCTGGAATACTGTGTCCAGTTTTGGGCGCCACATTTTAAATAAAACATCAACAAACTGGAGCAAGTTCAGAAAAGAGCGACCAGAATGGTGACCGGTCTGCAAACCCTGTCTTATGAGGAAAGGTTGCATGATTTGGGAATGTTTAGCTTGCAAAAGAGAAGACTGAGAGGAGACTTAATAGCTGTCTACAAATATCTAAAGGGCTGTCACATTGTAGAAGGATCAACTTTATTCTCATTTGCACAAGGAAATACTAGAAGCAATGGGATGAAACTGAATGGGAGGAGACACAGATTAAATATTAGAAAAAACTTTTTGACAGTTAGAGTGATCAATGAGTGGAACAGGCTGCCACGAGAAGTGGTGAGTTCTACTTCAATGGAAGTCTTCACACAGAGGCTGGACAGACATCTGTCTGGGATGATTTAGCGAATCCTGCTTTGAGCAGGGGGTTGGACCAGATGGCCCAGGAGGTCCCTTCCAACTCTACGATTCTATGATTCTATAATCCGCCACTGTGCCCCCACTAACTATACATACCACTTTCATCATTTAATATATAAATTAATTAGCACCTGTACTCTTTCCCCCAATTCATTGCCAGTCACTTCATCCTCAACGCCCCCCCACTATGTACTTCCTGCTCTAACTCTAACCCCACTTCATTATATTTACATGCCCCTTGCTCCCCAATTCAATGTCATGTCTTTCTCTCCCACCCTCTACTCATTATCAACAACTCTCCCCCACATTCAATACATCATTTACTTCCCCACCCTCAAAATTCATTATTTGTTCTCCCCCTAGATGAAGGGTGGGCAATTAATTTTCCCAAGGGGCCACATGAAAGACCATGACTGTTGTGGAGGGCCGAACCAATAGGCCAAAATTAATTATGCTCAATACTAATATCAATATTTTATAATTATTATATTATTGATAATTTGATTAATATTACCGTAATTGCATCAAAATTGCATATTAAGCAGAATTAAGTATGCTGACATCTCCCTATATATCGTTTGAACCCGAGCACAGCCCTTTCTGTATATTGTATGAGCCCAACAGCTCCTTATATGTGGCATGAGCCCCACACAGCCTTCTCCATATGCGGCATGAGCCCCACACAGCCTCCTTATATACTGCATTAGCCCCACAGCCTCCTTATATACTGCATGAGCCCCGCACAGCCTCCCTATGTACTGCATGAGCCCCACACAGCCTCCCTATATACACTGCATGAGCCCCACACAGCCTCCCTATATACACTGCATGAGCCCCACACAGCCTCCCTATATACTGCATGAGCCCCACACAGCCTCCCTATATACTGCATGAGCCCCACACTGCCTCACTATATACTGCATGAGCCCCACACAGCCACCTTATATACTGCATGAGCCCCACGCAGCCTTCCTATATACACTGCATGAGCCCCACACAGCCTCCCTATATACACACTGCATGAGCCCCACACAGCCTCCCTATATACACACTGCATGAGCCCCACACAGCCTCCCTATATACACTGCATGAGCCCCACACAGCCTCCCTATATACACACTGCATGAGCCCCACACAGCCTCCCTATATACACTGCATGAGCCCCACACAGCCTCCCTATATACACTGCATGAGCCCCACACAGCCTCCCTATATACACTGCATGAGCCCCACACAGCCTCCCTATATACACTGCATGAGCCTCACAGCCTCCCTATATACTGCATGAGCCCCACACAGCCTCCGTATATATACTGCATGAGCCCCACAGCCTCCCTATATACTGCATGAGCCCCACACAGCCTCCCTATATATACTGCATGAGCCCCACAGCCTCCCTACATACTGCATGAGCCCCACACAGCCTCCCTATATACACTGCATGAGTCCCACAGCCTGCCTATATACACACTGCATGAGCCCCACACAGCCTCCCTATATACACTGCATGAGCCCCACACAGCCTCCCTATATACACTGCATGAGCCCCACACAGCCTCCCTATATACACTGCATGAGCCCCACACAGCCTCCCTATATACTGCATGAGCCCCACACAGCCTCCATATATACACTGCATGAGCCCCACACAGCCTCCCTGCATACTGCATGAGCCCCACAGCCTCCCTATATACACTGCATGAGTCCCACAGCCTCCCTATATACACACTGCATGAGCCCCACACAGCCTCCCTATATACACTGCATAAGCCCCACACAGCCTCCCTGCATACTGCATGAGCCCCACACAGCCTCCCTATATACACTGCATGAGCCCCACACAGCCTCCATATATACACTGCATGAGCCCCACACAGCCTCCCTGCATACTGCATGAGCCCCACAGCCTCCCTATATACACTGCATGAGCCCCACACAGCCTCCCTATATACACTCCATACTGCCCAGATAGCCTCCCCATGTGCAGCATGTTTCCCCCATATGCAACACTATGTGCAGCATGTCACCCCCCCATGTGCAGCACCACGTCACCCCCCTCATGTGCAGCACCATGTTACCCCATGTCCTGTACCATGTCACCCCACTATGTGCGGCACCATGTCACCCCCCCATGTCCTGCACCATGTCCCCCCCCGTGTGTAGTACCATGTTGTCACCCCAAGTGTGCAGCACCATGTTGTCACCCCCATAGCCTCCCTATGCCCACCCAAATAGCCCATACACATAAGGAAAAAAAAACAAAAAACATCACATACTCACCTCGTCCCGTTCCCTGGCGCTGTGCTTCTCTCCCTGGCTCCGGTGCACGGACTCTATGGAGTAAACAGCTGATGTGATGACGTCATTTCATCTTGTCAGCTGTTTCACATGCTGATTGGTGGAGAAAGTGGCCGGAGGCCCCTCCTCTACCAAAGGAGTCAGCAGTGCCACGCAGCACACATGGAAACAGCGAGCGGCCGGGCAAGCATCGTGCGGCCCGTGGACCTCTGATTTCCAGCCCCACTGCTGTGTTGGTCCGCAGGCCAGACTGAGACAGCCAGAGGGCCGGATGTGGCCCATGGGCCGCGCTTTGCCCAGGTCTGCCCTAGATCATTTTCTCTCCCCACCTTCAATTCATCATTTGCTCTCTCCACCCCCCACCTTCAATTAAATTTCTGTACCCCGTCCCTCACCCTGAATTCATCATTTTCACTCCCCCTTTCCCTCCCACTTCTTCATTTGCAGTCCCCCCTTTAATTTGAAGTCACCTTACATCATCCATTGCAGTCCCCCATCACCCCCTCACTTCATCTGCAGTGCCCCTTTATCACTTGCAGCCCCCTGTCCCCTTTCATTTCACCATGTGCAGTCTCCCCCCCCACACACATTATCATGTGCAGTCCCATACAATGCTGCATGTCCAAAACACTGAGGAGACGCAGTCACATGGAGCAGGAACAGCTCTGATCTCACCCCACACTCTCCTCTCACAAATTTAACACAAGCACCAAAACTCCAGCAAAACCTACTGTAATCTCACCAGAATGGTGGGAATCGGAAATCTACTGCTGACTGATACCAGAGAACACAAGCTGCACACAACCAGGACGGAGCTGCTGCACTGAGAGCTGAAGGACGTGTGGTGACATCATCATCATGTGATCAGGGGGCAGAACTGATAAATGGTGAAGAACCTACAGCTCTGGCAAAAATTAAGAGACCACTGCACAGTTTTATAAAAATCAGCTTCTCTACATATCTGACAGCCATTCCATTCCAGTGTCAGTTGAATTCCAACCAGAGTACACCTCATTCTACTTAATGTGCTTCTGATTGGGTGATCACCTGAACCAAATCTTATTTAACGATGGAAAGTATAAAAAAACACTGCTGTGGTGTTCACAATCCTCTTGCAATAGGGCAAGCTGGATGGCAAAACAAGTGCTAGTAATATCCCAAAAGTAATAGGAATGAAAAAATAACTTTTAGCCATGCCAAAGGAGTTGAAAAGAAAAGTCTTGAGTGAGGAAAAGAAGGGCTCGATTCTGGCTTTACTAGCAGAGGGATACAGTGAGTGTCATGTTGCCTCCATCTTTAAAATTTCTAAGACGGCAGTCCATTACAACAAAGTCAAGCAGAAGACATTGGGGACAATGAAGCTACGGACCGGCAGAGGGCGAAAACGACTCTCCACTGACCGGGATGAACGTTATCATATTTGAATGTCACTAAGCAACCGCAGGATGACATCAAGTGACCTACAAAAGGAATGGTAAATGGCAGCTGGGGTGGAGCGCACGGCAATAACAGTTCATAACAGGCTCCTAGAGGCAGGGCTCAAGTCATGTAAAGCTAGAAAAAAGCCTTTCATCAATGAGAAGCAAAGGAGAGTCAGGGTGAAGTTTGCCAAAGACCATAAGGATTGGACCATAGAGGACTGGAGTAAGGTAATCTTCTCTGATGAGTCTAATTTTCAGCTTTGCCAAACATCTGGTCGTCTAATGATTAGACAGAGACCTGGAGAGGCGTACAAGCCAAAGTGTCTTGCACCCACTGTGAAATTTGGTGGAGGATTGGTGATGATCTGGGGATACTTCAGCAAGGCTGGAATTGGGCAGGTTAATCTTTTCAAAGGACGAATGAATCAAGCTGCATACAAGGTTATTCTGGAAAAACAGTTGATTCCTTCTGCTCAGGCAATGTTCCCCAACTCTGAGGACTGTTTTTTTTCCCACAGGACATTACGCCATGCCACACAGCTAGGTCAATCAGTGTATGTATGAAGGACCACCACATCAAATCCCTGTCATAGCCAGCCCAACCTCCAGACATGAACCCCATTGAAAACTTCTGGAATGTAATCAAGAGAAAGCTGGATAGTCACAAGCCATCAAATAAAGAAGAACTGCTTAAATTTTTGTACCAGGAGTGGCATTAGGTCGCCCACATGCAGTGTGAAAGACTGGTGGCAAGTGGGTCGCCCTCCCAGGGCCGTGGGGTACTCGGTACCGGGCCGGTATCGGTGGGATGTGTCACAGCGGCGGAGACCCGGACCGTGGCCCTGGGCGCCCAAGTAATAGGAAGATGTGAATGGTGGAATGTAGTTAAATGAATAGTTCGTGACGCCACCTGTGGTGTTCGGCAAGGGAGGTGTTAAGCCGACGTTGCAGACAGATCCTCCGCGACAGATGGTGTGGTGCAGCAATGATGTTATAGCCCTCCACAGGCAGGGCTGTTGTCCCAGGGCAGTGTAGATGCGGAGACATAAGAAGAAAAATCCAGCTCCACAAGGAATTAAATTTCCAAGTTAATTCCAAAATGGATAATGAACAAGTCAGCTCCAGGACTGCATCAGCTCACACAGGAGCGCTATAAGCGACGCGTTTCGATCGCTACATGCAATCTTTATCAAAGCTAACATATCAAGATCACACACAGATTTAAAAGAAACAGAGACCAATCATCTAGCTAATACATGTCACATGACCAAAAGGTCCTGTTCTGATGATACAATTCACCAAACAACGAAATCCAAAAACTAATCAAATTTATACAGAAAAAGATATAAGATATAGCCATATAATTAGAAGAGGCATTATTGATGTAAAATATTGCACTTTTATCCAAGCTAACATGATTTCGTTATATATTAGTGAATCATGTGACCACAAAAGATCTCTCACCGCTCACGTAAATACCAATTACCGGGATCATATGTGATTCACATAAATCATCAGAAAAACATGTAAAGAAGAACAAACACATATAAAATACATTATTCATATGAAAAATACTTTGAAAATTTAATAGTGGAACATGATTTCGTTCTTCTTGTTTAATCTATCAGGAAATCTGGTTCCCAAATTAAAAATCCAGAAAGCCTCCCGGGTAAGCAGTGTCCTTCTGGTATCACCACCCCTAGAAGATTTCCTTGTGGAGCTGGATTTTTCTTCTTACTTCTTCATTGAATTGACCACGGCAGGATGGTGTTCCGTGCTCCTAACAAGTCGGTGAGCTGGCTTTACATTTTTATATGACTGTTTTCCTGATGGCCTGGCACCCGACTTTGCTCCAGTTATTTTACTTGCATTTGACTGCATTTATCTCAGCTTGAAATATAGCAGGACGTTATTATTATATCAACATCACGACTGTGTTTGTGGTAACATGTCTGATCCATCAATGGATAGAATTAAGAAAGCCGCACAGGTTTTTTGTCATGCACCTGTGGATGGGAATGTGCCCTCTGGTGTATCTGCCTCTTATATGCAGCTGGAAAAGCTGATGATGCAAGAGATGAAAACCTGGTGGGATTTGACTACCTTACAGAATTACATTTCTAAGAATATGGTCCCTCGTGGACTTAGAAGTAAGAAGAAATGCACGATTTTTGTGAGAAATTTGTGGAGGAATGGAATGCGGTTTTGAATAACTGCTCTTTGAATTTGATGCGTTAAATTATTAAATACGAAGAGATTAAATCATCTGATATTCAAAAGGAAATTGCTGATATCAAACAGTCTTTCAGTGCAGCGGATTCATTGATTAAATATGAAGAATGGATTAAGAACATCCAGGATAATATGAATGCACTGGAGGACGATATTATGCAAAGAAAAAAACGCAAATTCCAATGGGATTTGGAGGACTACTCCCAGAGTAAAGTGTTTGATTGGAACACCTGGGAATCTTCAAGATCACCTAAGTCTATTCTGAGGCGATGCAATTAGAAAAAATCCCAATCTAAACGGCATGTCAATTTTTCATCTGAAGGAGATTCTTTTGAAAATAATTTGGATACATAAGACATGTCCTCCGGCAGGTCAAAAAACGTAAGAGGTGCGGTGGGCACAAGCATAGAAAACAATTTTGGCATGATGACTCACCGCAAGAAAAACTTCAAAAGAAAATGAATGTCTCTGAAAGGGTTTTACCTGCCGAACAAATGAAGGTATTGGCTTATGGGCTTAATTTTGTTCCTGATAAGGATTTTGATCTTTTTTCGACATTACTTGATGTGAATAAATTTATTCGTAATTTAACCATCAGGAAACATTTCTGGACTGGTTCACCTTCGGCTTTGGAGGATTCTGATCTGGCTTTTTTCAATGAATTTCACAAGCTTGATTTTCAAGAGCAGATTTCACTTATATCATTGAAGGAATTGTCAGGAGATTCTAGTAATAGTGATATTCCAATTAATCATTCTGATGCTCTAAAAACAAGAAACCCATTTTTTTTTATCCGATTCAGTCGCGTTCAGACTGCATGGATCGGTTTCAGGATGCTGTGGAGCGTGAATTGAAAATCCTGAAGAATAATACTAGTGAATACAATAAAAGAATTAATCTTTCAACCAAGGAGAAAAAGGCAGTTCAGGAGCTAAAAGATATGACAGATATTGTTATCAAAATGTCGGATAAAGGTGGCGTAGTGGTGATAATGAATTCCTGTGATTACCAAGCTAAAATACAAGAAATGCTTTATGAATCTTCTACATATAAAAAATTATATTTCCTTTTGAATTGCTAATTATCTAGCAATCCAACTCCCTTATATAAAATCAAAGTTGACAAACTTATTCAGGATGGTATTGCATTGGGGGTTTTAACTAAAAAACTGGCTGATTTTTTGGACGTTACTAATCCGATTTTACCAATATTGCATGGTCTACCGAAGATTCATAAAGATGAGAAATTTCCTTCAATGAGACCCATAGTCTCAGGAATCGGTTCAATTAATGAACATCTAGGAGAGTGGCTGGACTCTTTGTTGTAACCTTTAGTCCGTGTGATTCCTGGCTTCATTAAGGATACCAAAGATGTTTTGGATGTTTTGACACAGAAAAAATGGTTATGTGAATATTCTCGGGTGACTTGTGATGTTACAGCTCTCTATACGAGCATACCGCATAATATTGCCTTGCAAGCTTTAGAATTCCATCTCATGAAACATAGTAATTATTCTTTGGATTTGATTGGTTTTATGTTGCAGGTCACATCTTATCTTTTGACTCACAATTTTTTTTCATTTGATCACCAGTGTTACTTGCAATGTAAAGGCGTAGCGATGGGTGCCAAATTTTCACCTTCTTTGGCCAATATTGTTATGGCATTTTGGGAACACAATTTTTTGTATTCAACATCCAATATTTTTGCCCCCCATATTGTCTGGTATGGTAGATACATCGATGATACCCTGATCATATGGAAGGGAGATGTTTCTGCCATACCAGAATTTGTGGATTATATTAATTCTAATGATTATAACTTGAAATTTACCTTTGTGTGTAATAGACATGAGATTTCCTTTTTGGACTAATTCTTGCAGGGTACTCCGGGTCAACTGATATCTACTTGTACATATTCAAAACCGATGGCAAGTAATACCATCCTGCATGCTAACAGTGGTCATCCCAAACATACAGTGAAGTCAGTTCCTGTTGGTGAGCTGACAAGGATACGAAGGAATTGTAATAATAATAATAATTTGCAGCAGGAATTAATCAAATCATATAATAAATTAAGGGATAGAAATTATCCCAAATGGATGTTAAATAGAGCTTTGAATTTAATAACGGAGAATGGGTCTACATTGGGTAATAATAAGGAGAACAAAACTATTATGTCTAATAACCCTTTTGTATGTTTTCAATATAGTTCTAAATTTAATGAAATTAAAAAAATCATAAATAAATTTTTACCACTACTCTATGAAGATCCTATTTTGGCCACAGTATTAGAACATGGTTGCAATGTGGTAGCACGCAGAGCCCCCACTCTTGGTAATATTTTATCCCCCAGTCTTTTTTCATCCAGAAAAAAATAGTGGTACGTGGTTGAGCAATAAGGGGAACTATAAATGTGGGGGGAATAATTGTAGGACTTGCAAACACATGGTGAAAACTAATATTTTTTATAATAATGACAACACTACATCTTATAGAATAAATCATTTTATTAATTGTAATACGGATTTTGTGGTGTATAAAATTGATTGCACCTTATGCAGTAAATCCTATATAGGATGTACATCCAGGAAATTGAAAACCAGTATAGTTGAACATTTATATGATGCAACTAATGTGGTAGATGGAGTCCGTAATATTTCTTCTGCTGCTAAGCATTTTATTAATTTTCACTCTCGTAATGTCGCTTCTTTCCAGGTAACAGGCATTGAAAAAATCAGGAAATCTTCTAGAGGTGGTGATACTAGAAGGACACTGCTTACCCGGGAGGCTTTCTGGATTTTTAATTTGGGAACCAGATTTCATGATGGATTAAACAAGAAGAACGAAATCATGTTCCACTATTGAATTTTCAAAGTATTTTTCATATGAATAATGTATTTTATATGTGTTTGTTCTTCTTTACATATTTTTCTGATGATTCATGTGAATCACATATGATCCCGGTAATTGGTATGTACGTGAGCGGTGAGAGATCTTTTGTGGTCACATGATTCACTAATATATAAGAAATCATGCTAGCTTGGATAAAAGTGCAATATTTTACATCAATAAAACCTCTTCTAATTATATGGCTATATCTTATATCTTTTTCTGTATAAATTTGATTAGTTTTTTGGATTTCGTTGTTTGGTGAATTGTATCATCAGAACAGAACCTTTTGGTCATGTGACATGTATTAGCTAGATGATTGGTCTCTGTTTCTTTTAAATCTGTGTGTGATCTTGATATGTTAGCTTTGATAAAGATTGCATGTAGCGATTGAAACGCATCGCTTATAGCGCTCCTGTGTGAGCTGATGCAGTCCTGGAGCTGACTTGTTCATTATCCATTTTGGAATAAACTTGGAAATTTAATTCCTTGTGGAGCTGGATTTTTCTTCTTACTTTTTCATTGAATTGACCACGGCAGGATGGTGTTCCGTGCTCCTAACAAGTCGGTGAGCTGGCTTTACATTTTTATATGTAGATGCGGAGACACCTAGATGGTGCAGTGCTTGGCGTAGGGGATGTAGCAGTGTCAGGCGGACGGACGCAGGAAGGAATGGAGGACACCAGGGCATGTAGTTCCAAAGTTTTACTCACAGTCTGTAGTGCCCGCTTCTGTGCCGTGTCCTCCGGGTCAGGGACTCAGTCAACCTCCAGGCAAGATGGAATGCTCCCTTCCACACTCCGCCAACTTATGTGCCTTTTCCAGAACGTCTCCTCTATAGCGCCTTTAAGTGTGAAGATCTCCTAGTACTGTGTTACACTGAAATTCCTCCTGACAGATGTTCCCAAGAACTCTACTTGCACGGCAGACAGCTGTAGCCTGCTTCGGGGACTCTCTACTCCTAGTCCCGGCTCTCTATCCGTGTTGCTGTTGTGCCCTCAAGTCTTAGATGGGAGTAGTGCATTTACAGCCCACTACTCCACCGGTGTCTGCTGCAGAACCATTAGTGTCCATACAACCTCGGGGATCGGGCCCTGGCCTTGCGCTTAGAACTTCTAGGCAGGGTTCTTCCTCTAACCCATGTCCTCTGTGTTCCCTTTTACTCCTACGTTCCATACTTGTCTTTTCCCTTCTATGGAAGCTCAGGCTTCAGTTCAATGTCCTTCTCCTTCTTTCCTTTCCCGTGCCAGCTGGCTCAGATCACTGAGGCAGCTGCAGCACTCCTTCCTCCATCCCTCTTCCAGGGATCCCCACTCCTCCCGAGTGGCTTCCTCTCTCCTTCTGACTGACTGACTGACCTGTAATCCTAAACCATCCCGATCTTTTATATATTCTCAACTCCACCCACCTCCCAGCAAGTCTAGTGTTCCAAGCAGGGAACCACCAAAGGTGCTCTGCTTCTCTCTAAGCAAGGAGCCGCAATGTGGTTTTGCTGAACTACTCTATTGTGTGGGGTGCGAGTGTTGGAGCATGGTCAGGAGCCTCCAACTTACCTGGATGGTGGGGCACCACACCTTAGGAGAAGGTGCAGTACCTCTGTGGCGACTGTGCCTCAGGGGCGCCACACAAGCTGTGATTAAAAATCATGGTTATTCCACAAAATATTAATTTCTGAACTCTTCCTGAGTTAAAACATTAGTATTGTTGCTTCTAAATGATTATGAACTTGTTTTCTTAGCATTATTTGAGGTCTGCAAGCACTGCATTTTTTTGTTATTTTGACCATTTCTCATTTTCTGAAAATAAATACAAAATTTAGTGCTTGGAAATTCGAAGACATGTTGTCAGTAGTTTATAGAATAAAAGAGCAATTTACATTTTACTCAAAAATATACCTATAAAGAGAAAAATCAGACAAAATGAAAATTTTACAGTGGTCTCTTAATTTTTGCCAGAGCTGTATGTTAATGATGATGCCACCACAGGTCCTTCAGCTCCTTGGCCCAGCAGAGCAGCAGACACTAAAGGAAAAAAAAATTGCTCAGGTGCCGCCCTAGGCACATGCCCTCAAGTGCCTAGTGGCAAATACGGCACTGCTCAAAAACAAAACAGTCTGACACGTTGAAAACCATCAGCCCAATTCATGTTGCACTGACTTCTGTCAGGGTAAAGTGGGAGCACTTTCATTCATATTATTTATTTATATAGCGCCATTAATTCCATGGTGCTGTACATGAGAAGGGGTTACATACAAAGTTATAGATATTGTTTACAGTAAACAAATAAACAGGGACAGACTGGTAGGGAGGGGAGAGTACCCTGTCCTTGCGGACTTACATTCTACAGGATAATGGGGAAGAAACAGAAGGTCGGGGGTGTATATTAGATGGTCAACCCATCCTGGCTATACTGGTGGGTTCAGCTGACATTACTGTGTATTATTCCCCTAACATGTTGGTAGTAATACACCTCACAACCTAATGGTAAACCTCAAAGCAATGGCCAGTAGATCATGATGTTAGGCTAGTTTCACACTAGCGTTTATTTGCGCTGCGTTTTTGCGCAGTGCAAACACATACAAAAAACGCATCATGCATTTTGTATTCGTTTGCTGCTTTTTTGCGCATGTGTTTTAACCATTTTTTAGCCATTTTTACTCTTAAAACGCATGCATTTTTAAACGCAGACGTGCGCATGTCCATGCGCACATCTGCGTTCCCATATACTGTATTGTGTTTTTTGCGCATTCTGTGCGCATTCCGTGCGCATGCGTTTTTTTGAGACAGGTTGGACGGACCAAAAATGCAACAGGTAGCGTCCGGCGCACTTGGGCGCACACTGCAAAAAAACGCATGCGCACGTAAAATGCGTACGAACGCGTGCAAACGCTAGACCATGCGCACCCATGTTAAAGATAGGGGAAAAGGACGCATGCGCATGTATGCGCAAAAACGCAGCACAAAAAAATGCAAGTGTGAAACCAGCCTTAGTCCACCAGATTAGCCCATATGACTCTGGTAACACCAATCCTACCTCTCCCCAGAAGTTTCCCCCAACCCCCTCCCATAAATAAAAGCTCAGAAAACAATCCTTTTCTCTTTGGATAAAAATGGCCACAGCAGCCAATTTATTGATAATTAAAACAATTGGTGAGGTCCTAGAAGCTACAAAAAAATCTGGTGATTTTTTTCCCTCCCCTTCCAGACTTTCTCCTAGCTGTGTTCACCTGCTCAGGAGCACCGTGAAACCGAGGTAAGAGGTTGTCCTCCAATACCATTAATATAAACCCGACGTTCCATCGCTGGGTATCACTCAAATCTCACCAGACCACCCTCAAATAACCATCCAATTAAGGGGATCCACATATTTAATGAATCCCCAATCACAAATTTGTAACCAACTTCGAGGGCCCTCCAATGCCACACCGAGAGCATCTTGACCAGCTCAAGTGCTCAAGACCCCACCATCCAGCAATGCAGTGGCCCTTTCTATCCCCTCCTGCAACCATAAAGTCCACAAATCTATTCCCACCGCATTCAAATGCACTCAGTCCGCTTGCCAAAAATCCTCTTCCATAAGATCTAGATCTGCGTGGCGCACTACCACTCCCCCGTTCCGTACTACGAATTTGGATACCGCCTTGTTGACCTTAATGTGTGCCTTGGTAATCTTCAGAACCGACCATACCCCTACCAAATCTCCCTGCGTACATTATCAGACCACACTATTTTCAAACCTGGGAATGCCAACCATAGCCGCATCAGATCTATTTTAATGTCCCTAGCCAATATCCTCCCAGAGCGGACCCCCAGGTCATTACCCCCTACATGCAAGACTAAAATATCTTGGGCCCTATCGAGGTGAACAGCTCAGTGAACCTCATGTAGTACCCAACTCCAGGCCATACTCCTAAAACCAAGCCACCTGATTAACGCCGTGTCCCTTGCAAAACCCATCTGTCTCCCATCAGTCCGTCTGTTTGCAGCACTCCCCAGTGAACGTAAAAATGGCCTAGAATCCAGACTAGTAATGGAACCCGTCCTGTAATGAAACAAACATAAATTAGTGAATTTTAATTACCAGAATGATTAGCTTCCCCGCAGCCCTGAGGTCGGATGTAGGACCGATATCGCTGTAACTCCCACCGGCCAATCCTCCTTACAATCTCCGAACTCAAACCCCCCACAGCTGCCTCTGTTGCAGCTCCAATACGAAACGAATGGCCTGCATAACTGTGTGGATCCACACCAGCCTCCTCCAGGCACTTACGAAACACCATGATACACGGGTATTACGTACCTGACCAATGTGTTTTTCATGATCCATGACGGCACCAGGAGAGAGGTGATCCGCCCTTCAAGGATAGGAAACCTTCAAGATAAAAAGGGCGGCTCCTATCTCCGCATCAGCTGTTTTACAAAGCATGAGAGGAACTCCGCAGATTAGTGTACATTCAAATAATACATCTATTTCCTACAATTCTAGCTACCAACACCCAAGGGAGTGCCTAACCATAACAATGCACCGAATCAATAATGTGATCAATAGGGAGGGAATATAAGGGTGCCATCATGGATCATGAAAAAACGCATTACCAGGCATGTAATATCTGTGTTTTTCCATCACGCTTGACGGCACCACGAGAGAATTACAGAGATTTGTAGTTTCTTAGGGAGGGATCACCGCCTATAACACCCTTCTCCCGAATGTGGGGTCAGAGGAAGCAGACAGATCTAACCTATAATCTCTGAAGAAGGTAGACGGAGAGGACCAAGTAGCCACCTTACAGATTTGGTCGATGGAAGCATCTGCTCTCTCCACCAAGGATGTTGCCATGGCTCTCATGGAATGGGCCTTCAGACCTTCTGGAACAGCCCTGCCTGCACTACGATATGCTAACTTAATGGCCTCTCTCACTCATCTAGCTATAGTTTGTTTAGAGACCTTAAGGCCCCTTCTTGACCCCTGAAACGAGACAAATAAGGCCCTCTGTTTCCGCCAGAATTTTGTTACCTCTAAGTATTGTAGGAGACATCTCCTAACCCCTAGGCAATGAAGTCTTGCCTCCTTCTGGTTACTAGGGTTAGGACAAAAAGATGGTGCAAATATCTCCTGAGCTGTACAGAAACTTGACACCACCTTGGGAAGATAAGCTGGGTCTAACCTTAGCATAATCCTATGGTCCATGACCTGAGTGTAGGGAGGGTCTGCTGATAATGCTTGCAAGTCACCTATTCTACAGCTGAAGTGAGCGCCACTTATAATGCTGTCTTTAGTGTGATAATCCTTTCTGACACCATGTTCAATGGCTCAAAGGGACTCTGTTAAGGCTGATAAAACTAGATTTAGATCCCAAGGAGGAGGTGTAGGAGGTGGGACAGAGTTTGCTCTACTACAGGCTTGGATAAACATGGCCACCCATCTATCATTCGCCAGGTCACTGTTAAATAATGCTGCCAAAGCTGAAACCTGCACTTTGAGGGTACTAACTGCTAGTCCCAACTCTAATCCCTTCTGCAGGAATTCTAGTTTGGCCACTATTGGTACTTCCCCCTCCCGTATTGGTCCCGAGACAGATAAAAATCTCTTCCATATCCTCCCATAAATTCTGGTGGTTATCGGTTTTCTGTTACTAAGCAGTGTGGCCACCAACCCTGCTGAGAAGCCCTTCCTCTCTAGTAATGACCTCTCAAATTCCAGGCTGTTAAATGCAGCCCGGACCACTGAGGATGATGGAAGGGTCCCTGCATTAGATGGTCCTGGTCCTCTGGGAGTACCCATGGATCCGACATGGACATTGTCCTTAGCCAGTAGAACCATGGCCTTTTTGGCCAAAATGGGGCTATCAAGATTACTCTGGCTTTGTCTTGTCTGATTTTCCTCAGCACTGTGGGCATGAGGCATATTGGAGGGAAAGCGTACAGGAGTCCTGATGTCCTCTCTATTCTGAAGGCGTCCACCGCCAATGGCCTGTCTGCTGGACTTAGAGAACAAAACTTCTGAACTTTCCTGTTGGCTCTTGAAGAAAAGAGATCTATTTTGGGCCAACCCCAGATGTCCACTATCCAATTGAAAATGGACTTTTTTAGGGACCATTCTCCTTGTCTCAACTGATTGCGGCTTAAAAAGTCTGCCTTCAGGTTGTCTACTCCTCGGATATGCAGGGCTGATAATAAGAGGAAATGATGTTCTGCCAGACATAGGATCCCTTCTGTTCTCTGCAACAGCGTTAGAGAAAGGGTGCCCCCCTGGTGATTTATATATGCTACTGCCGACTGGTTGTCTGATAGGATGCTCACATGTTGACCTCGTAAATGTGGTAACAGCCCATACAGTGCCTTTTCAACCGCCAGCTTTTCTCACTCGTTTGATGATAGGCCCCTTTCTTCCTGGGCCCAGGAATTCTGGAGCCACAAAGTGTCTAGGTGGGATCCCCACCCCAAGGGAATGGTGTCCATTGTGACTACCCTGGAGGCTCTGCAAGTCCATGGTACTCCTCTTGGGGTTGATTTGATTTGCAACCACCACCTGAGTGACTGGACTACTGAGTCCTGGAGGGTAAGCTTCCGCTCTAACTACTTCTGTACTACTAGGTCGTTTTGCAGTACGCACCACTGTAGTTCCCTTGTGGCAAATTAAGCCATATTAAAATCAAGCTGCCTGACGCGTTTCGAGTGCCTTGTGTGCACTCTTAGTCAGTGCACACCAGGCACTCGAAACGCATCAGGCAACTTGATTTTAATATGGCTTAATTTGCCACAATAAAATATATTTTTTTCTTTATTCCTGGAGTGCCGTCAATCTCCTTTTTTCTGATTCCGCTATGCTAACTAGCTTGGATGTGCACCCTCCACATGTGAATTGGCTCGTCTAATTTGGCTTCATCTCGTGGCAGCTCCAAGACCTCCCTCCATGTAGTTCCCTTGTATGGAGCTGAGCCCATTTCACTGCTGGTATGCAGGAGGTTAGGGACCCCAACAATCACATCGCTTTTCTAAGTGTCATTTCCAGTTTCTTTATTGATGTCAAGGCTAACTGTTTGAACTTTTGCTCTTTTTCCTCTGGGAGGTGACACTCTTGTGATACCGAATCTATTAGCAACCCCAAGAAAACCTGTACCGTTGCCGGTTCAGTCTTGATTTTTTTAGGTTTAGCTGCCATCCAAGAGTCTGTAATGTGTCTATAACTATTCTGACCTGTTCCTGACAGTGAGAAAAATTCTTCCCCACCATCAAGAAGTTGTCCTGACACGGTATTATTAGAACATCCTTCTCTCTGAGATGCGCTGTGCATTTCTCTCTAAGCTCTAAAATGAGGGTTTTGAATACTCAAGGGGCTATTGCTAATCCAAAGGGCAGAACTTTGTATTGAAAATGGCGTATTTGAGATCCTATTTGCACTGCCACCCTGAGGAACTTGCCATCCTGCTGCCGGATAGGGAGGTGGTAGTATGCGTTCTTGAGATCTAGGACTGCCATGAAAAAATGTGGGAAGAGGAGTTTTACTGCCGATCTCACTGTCTCCATTTTGAATGCAGGAATTATTAGATAACTGTTGAGACCCTTCAGATTTATGATGGTTCTCCAGGAGTTGGCCGGCTTCTTTTTAAGAAATATAGGGGAATAAAACCCCTTCCTCCTCTCTTCCACTGGAACTTCCTCCAGCACCTGCTTTCTTAACAGCGACACTACCTCTTCTTCCAGGCTCTGCTGTTTTTCTTGTGAGGGCTGTACTGGGGTCTGTATGTACCTCTGTGGTGGCAAGTCGTGGAACCTCAACCCCAGGCCAGAACCCACGATCTGTCAAATCAAGGTGGTGGATGAAATCCTCTCCCATGCAAAGAGGAAGCGAGAGAGCCTCCCTCCCACCCGGGAGAGGCAGTCACTGGGAGGATTTTTGGTGTCTCTGGAGGGCTTGCCAAAGTAAAAGCATCTCCCTCCCTTGGATCGCTTGTCAGAGCTGTTTCTGTCTCGGTCTCTATATTGCTGTCTCTTGTATTTCCGACCTTTTTGAAAGGAGCGCCAAAAGGACGGAAATGGCTGTCTTGGAAAACTCTTCTTCTTGTCTCTGGCCTTTTCTAGCACTTCATCTAGTGCCGGGCCAAACAAGAAGTTACCCTCACAAGGCAGAGAGCAGAGCTTAATCTTTGCCTGCGTATCCCCTGGACAGCATTTAAGCCACACCGCGCGAGGTCCCGCATTGGCCAATGCTGCTGACTTGGCTGCCAATTTTGCAGAGTCCGCTGAGGCATCAGCTAAAAATACTGCCGCTGCTCTGATGGCCAGTATGGCCTCTAAGATGGCTTCCTTGAGGATTCTCCGTTCCACCTGATCCTCCAGATTGTCAACCCAGATCTTCAGAGATCTAGCCACACAGGTGGCCGCAATGGTCGGCCTTAATGCCCCTGCTGAGGCCTCCCAAACCTTTTAAGAAAACTATCAGTCTTCTTGTCTAATGGTTCCTTCAGGGAACCCAAGTCTTCAAACGGGAGGGAAGACTTCCTGGAGATTTTTGAGATGGCTACATCAATCCTCCGAGCCTTATCCTAAGACGAAGATGGTTCTTTTCAAAAGGGAATTTCCTTTTTAAAGAACTAATTATTTGTGTTCTTTTCTCTGGTTTATCCCATTCTTTTGTAATGAGACCATGCAATTGCTCATTAATGGGGAAGGCTCTACATCTTTTACCTCTGCAAGCTGCCAAACATGAGTTCCTGGGCCATCTTTTTAGCTTTCTCATCCACCAGCCTCATGGTAGACCGGATGGCCTTTATAAGTCTGTCCGTAGCCTCTACTGGAAACGTCACCTCCTCATCTGAACTACTCTCAGAGTGCCGTGACTGATCTGAGTCCTCCAGCTCTGATCCCGTGGAGTCCTCTTGAGATACAAACTAGGGGCTGGATTTGTCTCTCCCTTTACTGTCTATGACAGTTGGGGCCTGTAATGCTCTAACTCAGTGGTCCCCAACCTTTTTTGCACCAGGGACCGGTTTCAAGCAAGACCATTCTTCCATGGCCCGGCAGGGCGGGGATGGAGGTGTGACAGGGGCGGGGCTTTGGTCATAAGGGGGCGGGGCTATGGACACGGTTGTAGTGTAGCAGTGCATACTTATAATTAAATAACATTTATAATGTGACTCAACTCACCATAGGTTTTGAATAAGTGCTCCATCACCCCCTTCTCCCCATCATTGCCTTCACCCCATCACTCCCTTCTCCCCATCATTGCCTTCACCCCATCACCCCCTTCTCCCCATCATTGCCTTCACCCCATCACTCCCTTCTCCCCATCATTGCCTTCACCCCATCACTCCCTTCTCCCCATCATTGCCTTCACCCCATCACTCCCTTCTCCCCATCATTGCCTTCACCCCATCATTGCCTTCACCCCATCACTCCCTTCTCCCCATCATTGCCTTCACCCCATCACTCCCTTCTCCCCATCATTGCCTTCACCCCATCATTGCCTTCACCCCATCACTCCCCTCTCCCCATCATTGCCTTCACCCCATCACTGCCTTCTCTCCATCACTGCCTTCACCCCATCACTGCTGTCTCCCCATCATTGCCTTCACCCCATCACTCCCCTCTCCCCATCATTGCCTTCACCCCATCACTCCCTTCTCCCCATCATTGCCTTCACCCCATCACTGCCATCTCTCCATCATTGCCTTCACCCCATCACTGCTGTTTCCCCATCATTGCCTTCACCCCACCACTCCCTTCTCCCCATCATTGCCTTCACCCCATCACTCCCCTCTCCCCATCATTGCCTTCACCCCATCACTGCTGTCTCCCCATCATTGCCTTCACCCCATCACTGCTGTCTCCCCATCATTGCCTTCACCCCATCACTCCCTTCTCCCCATCATTGCCCTCACCCCATCATTCCCCTCTCCCCATCATTGCCGTCTCTCCATCACTCCCCTCATGGCCTTCTCCTCATGTCCCCATCTCCTCCAGGGCCAGGCTACACAAACACAGACCAACGCACGCACGCACACGCACACACAACACACACGCACACACAGACATACATACACACACACATTATACATACACACACAGACACCACCTCTCTCCTCTCACCTGCCCGCCGCCCGCGCTTCCTCGCTCTGACACAGCAGCGGCCGCGCTCCTCTCTGTGTCAGTCAGAGACAGGAAGCGCGGGCGGCGGGCAGGAAGCTGGACGCAGTGGACGGGTCCTTGCAGCTCCGCTCCTGCTATTCCCTCTTGCAGGCAGCGGAGCTGCTTGGATCGCTCCCTGGCCGCCGCTAAGAACTGCTGCGCGCCGCCCCAGCCCCCGCTACGCCACTGACCGCCCCTGGCTCCCCTTGTGTCCGCGAACCGGCAAGGGCAGTGCAGCGGCCCGGTGCTGGGCCGCGGACCGGCGGTTGGGGACCCCTGCTCTAACTGACCTGCAGACCTCTGATTCTATTAGGGATTTTAGGTTTGCAGAAAAAGAGGAAGTCTCTTCAGCTATCGTCCTGTCAATATAGTCCTGACATAGTCTCTTATCCCAAGATGCTGCCAGCTGACGTCTGTATAGGGGGCACACCTTAGTCTTAGTTTTAGACTTCCTCTTTTTAGGGACTTCCTATACTCCACCCCACCACTATATACAAAAAAGAGGGGAGAGTAGGAGACAGGAGAAAGAGAACAGATATTAGTGTACTGTACTTTCTCGGAGCTCACTCACCACTCGGAACGCTTCAACGGGTATCAGATCCGGAGAATTAATGGTGTTCTCAATGTCTCCCGTACCGACTATGGACCCCTCCTTCCTGGAACCACAAAGATCCGCCCGTGCGCTACCCGAGCGAACTCCACTGCTGCTGTGGCGTGGCTGACTTTTTTCCTGTGAGCGCGACCGCTTATCTGGCTCCTGCTGCTGGTGAGACTGCAAGTGCTCTGGCGAAAAGGCATCCATGATTACCACACCTGCACTTCTGCTTACTCCTTAACTACCTGGGCAGATTGGCATCACCTGGCTATTAACCCCCAAATGTGCTGCTAGACCCCGTGCTCGCGCTCATTCCAGTGCACGCTCCCCGGATGTCTCAGGGCTCCCACGCCATGACACCCGGCATCTATGCAATCCATTTGGCGCGCGCCCGGCCTTTCACTTCCGGAGTGCGCCGGGTCACATCCGGTGTGTGTTCCCAGGCTGTCCCTGCTGTCCGCTGTACCCGGCCCCCTCATCCACACAGCCGCCGGGCACGTCTGGCCCAGAATTCTCACGCATCTCGAGCCAGGATGAAGCAGACGGCCTCAGGGCCTGTCGGTAAGGTCACCATACTGGAGGGAGCAGCCTTACCACCTCTGGATATTGTCAGGTACCCCAGGGAGGGCGCAGTCCAAGGCTTCCACATAGGCACCGCCAACACGATGCTCAACAGGGAGGGCATGAAAAAACGTGATATTTATCTTCACCCGGGCATCGCCTCATGGGATGTGGCCATGCTTTCGCTCAGGGAGGGCATGGTGAGACATGGCCTCCGAGGCGACTACCATTACCTGGTGACGGATGCAGCAGGCCGTTGCATGCCAAAAAACCATCTGACCCAGGCCCAGGCATCCTCTTCTGTCTTCAAACTTTCATCTTGAAGGTTCCCCATCAAGGACAGGAAACCAACTGATGAGGAGAGAGGAGCCACCCTTTTTATCTTGAAGGTTTCCTATCCTTGAAGGGCGGATCCCCTCTCTCGTGGCACCATCATGGTTGACGGAAAAAAATTGATATTTTGTTACGAACGACCCGTCCTCGTGACATAATAAGGCTAGGTTCACATTGCATTAGGGCAATCCGTTTAATGGATCCATTTGTAAGTAGCACTAACGCAATGTAACGGACATGTTAACGCACCCATAAACTTCCATTAGCTGAACGGATCCTAATGCATGTCAAAATCGGCATGCGTTTGCAATGGTCTGTTAGTTTGTGATGCACCTTCCAACACGGACTACAACATTTTCGGGTCCGGTACGGCGAACGCACAGTGAACAGAAGTGTTCGTTCTGCCATAGAACTCTATTGCAAACGCAGGCAGACACATAAATGACCTAAGCAGCCACATGCATTAACGCGATGGCAAAAATATACCACAAAAAAACAATTTTGGGCTCATTTTAAACGGATTGCCCTAACGGTCCCTCCTGATGGGGCCTAGAAGTCATAAATATCCCAAAACATCGCAATGGGCACATAACAGAATCCTTCACCCTTCTCAACAGTACCCTCTTTCCTTTTCCCATTTGGTCTGCCTTTGACTTCCTGATCCAAAATTCTACCCCTCTCTGGGTGGCCATCATGTCTCTAGCTAAAATGCCTCCAACCTTGGTTCTGCTTGGTGCTACTAATTCCCCTATTCTCATCACCCCCAAAAATCACCAGTGACCTTCATTAGTGACATCTTATTCTTCGTTAGTGGCATCTAGTGCTTCTTTACATGACATATCTTCATACATGTCATTAGTGACATATGTGGCGCCCCTGAGGCTCAGTCGCCACAGAGGTACTGCATCTTCGCCTAATGTGTGGTGCCCCACCATCCAGGTAGGTTGGGAGCTCCTGACCACGCTCCAACACTCGCACCCCACACAATAGAGTAGTTCAGCACAACCACATTGCGGCTCCTTGCTTAGAGAGAAGCAGAGCACCTTTGGTGGTTCCCTGCTTGGAACACTAGACGTGCTGGGAGGCGGGTGGAGTTTAGGATACATAAAAGAGCGGGATGGTTTAGTATTACAGGTCAGTCTGACAGGAGGTCAGTGAGGAAGGAAGCCACTCGGGAGGAGTGGGGATCCCTGGAAGAAGGGATGGAGGAAGGAGTGCTGCAGCTGCCTCAGTGACCTGAGCCAGCTGGCACGGGAAAGGAAAGGAAAGGAGAAAGACGTAGAACTGAAATCTGAGCTTCCATAGAAGGGAAAGACAAGTACGGAATGTAGGAGTAAAGGGACCACAGAGGACGTGGGTTAGAGGAAGAACCCTGTCTAGAAGTTCTGAGCGCAAGGCCGGGGCCCGGTCCCCGAGGTTGTATGGACACTAATGGTTCTGCAGCAGACACCGGTGGAGTAGTAGGCTGTAAATGCACTACTCCCATCTAAGACTTGAGGGCACAACTGCAGCTTGGATAGAGAGCCAGGACTTAGGAGTAGAGAGTCCCCAAAGCAGGCTACAGCTGTCTGCTGTGCAAGTTGAGTTCTTGGGAACATCTGTCAGGAGGAACTCCAGCATACCACGGTACTGGAGATCTTAACATTTAAAGGCGCTATAGAGGAGACGTTCAGGAAAGGCACATAAGTTGGCAGAGTGTGGAAGGGAGCTTCCCATCTTGCCTGGAGGTTGACTGAGTCCCTGACCCGGAGGACACGGCACAGAAGCGGGCAATACTGACTGAGTAAAGCTTTGGAACTACATGCCCTGGTGTCCTCCATTCCTTCCTGCGTCCGTCTGCCTGACACTGCTACATCCCCTGCGCCGGACACTACACTACCTAAGTGTCCCCACATCTACACTGCCCTGGGACAACAGCCCTGTCTGTGGAGGGCTATACCATCATTGCTGCACCACACCATCTGCCCCGGAGGATCTGTCTGCAGCGTCAGCTTAACACCTCCCTTGCCGAACACCACAGGTGGTGTCACGAACTATTCACCATTAACATATCACCCTATTACTTGGGCGCCCAGGGCCACGGTCCGGGTCACCGCTGCTGTGACACATCCCACTGTCACCGGCCCGGTACCGAGTACCCCACAGCCCTGGAAGGGCGACCCACATATACCACTGTTCAGCGTGAGCGTGCACTGGAACCCCTCAGCAGGTTATTACACCTAGCTCTAGGGGAAATCCAGGTATGTAGAAAGTCCACTGAGCTCATCCCTCCCGGGAACCAGATTTCACTGTCCACTGGGCTCATCCCCGGGGACCCACATTTCACTGTCCCGGGGACCCTCATTTCACCATTCAGCGAGCGTACGCTGGAACCCATCAGTCGCTTATTACTCCTAGCTCGAGGGGAAATCCATGTATGAAGGATGTCCACTGTGCTCATCCCTAGGGACCCGCATTTCACTGTCCACTGGGCTCATCCCAAGTGGGCCCCACATTTCACTGTTCAGCGAGCGCACACTGGAACCCCTTAGCCGCTTGTTATACCTAGCTTGAGGGGAAATCCAGGCATGAGGAAGTATCGTTTCTTCGTTCACTGAGCTCATCTCCAGGGACCCACATTTTACCTTTCAGTGAGCGCACACTGGAACCCCACGGCCGCTCATTACACCTAGCTCAAGGAGAAATCCAGGTATGAAGAAGTATCCTTTCTCTGTCCATTGGGCTCACCCACAGGGACCACGATAATTATTATAATTTTTTCCTCCTGGACAAAGCACATTGCCATGTAGTAGAAAAAAAATACATTTCCATCTCTTCAAAGTACTGTGACTCATTTCACTGTCTGCTGCGCTCGCACAGGGCCCCATCTACAGCCCCCCTGAGCTCATCTCAGAATACACATTTACTTTATCCACATTTACTGTCTCCAGATTTCACCCCACCACATGAGCTCTTTCTATGGGGACCATGTTTTCCACCATTACTGATGACTGAGCTTAGTTAAGGGACAGACACATTAACTGCCAGCTGAGCTCACCCACGGACCTACATCGCACTGTCCGCTGAGCACAACCACGGGCCTACATCACACTGTCCGCTGAGCTCAACCACGGGCCTACATGTCACTGTCCGGGCTTACACCTCACTGTCTGCTGCCTATGGCTTATTTGAAGCACACACGTTTAAGACCAGCCAAGGGTTGCCCCTGCCAATCTAGATATAGACCGGCCATGAATGATAAGTGTCTAGTATTTACCTCATAAGGTCCCAGCTGCAAGTGCTGATGTAGGGAAGGTGACCTGATGGACGGACAGACTTGTCAGAATAGAGAAAGGAAGGTTTGCACAGTTTAGACAGATGTCAGTTACTACAGTGGGGAAACAGCTGAGAAAGTGTAGTAGACGTGCAGTACCTTGGGTTGAACAGTAGAGGGCAGGGAGGAGTGTGAGCAAAGGACTTGACATCAGCTTAGGGCTTAGGAAACCGTTGGTCATGGGGGGCGGAGTTACAGGGAACGGGAGTGATATAAATTTGACAGGAGGGTTACAGAAAGTTCCAGTCCCCAGGGGGAGCTCCAGTGACATGAGGACTAAGACAGTTTGTGCACTGTGAGGAAAACTAAACCAGGGGGACTGAGGAGAGAGAAAGTCAGGGGGGTGGTCCTGACACAAGAGTACCGCAGCATAGACAAGGCACCGAGGTAAAGCATACCCCAGGTAACCTGCGTCGCACAGGTGCAACAAGCACTGTATCTCGGACATTAAGATCACCTTCCTCATGGCATGATATTCACTTTTCAGGTGGATAACAATACTTGAATGCTGCGCTAACCCTACCTATATACTATCCAGAGGATCCACAGGTAACCCGTGACACCGAGGTGCATTTAGCACCAGATTTTAACAATAGTGACACCACTTTCATGGCCTGCCATTTGATCCACAGGTGGGCAACATTATGCGACGGCCATTGCATCCTCAGGCCAGAACTTTCCATTTATAAGGTATACTATCGGCTTATTTTGTGCATATACTCCTATTACATCTCATAAGCTACGCAACATTACGCCGAGATTGAAATGCCGCCGTTCTCCTCATCATTTTAGCCAGGACCGTATTTTGGTACTCCTATTCCTAATATTCAGCGACAGCGACAAACAAGCACATCAGGTATAACTTTTGGGTCCTCTACTGGGAATACGGATGTTTACTAAAATATATATATACTTCCACCTGTAGTACCTGGGACCGCCTCAAGGGGATCTTTTATTCTTTACAAGTGCCTCAAAGTTCTCTATTGTATATACTAAGGTAAATCAACCAAGTCTCCGGTCTCTTAAACCTCCTGTAGCTATTATTGTTTTACTACAATCCATCTATTATGCTGGCTAAGAATGAAGTAACGAAGCAACGCAGTATTCATACAGATCTGTTTTTTCCCTTATTTTTTCATGTATTTGATTCATTATGTTCAAACTGTCAATTGTCAGTCCAGTCTTTGTATATATTTGTATATATTTATTGTTTTCTTTTATTTTAGTGTACCCCATAAATAAGATCCGGGAGGATCGAAACGTCAGGTATTTTGTATAATTTTGGTGTTGGCACATTTTCAATTGGATTGGACATTCTGAATAAATTCACGTTTTGGTTGCAAAGTACTTAGTTGTTGAGTGCGGTGAATTATTTTTTCTATGCATGTCTAGGGCCCTTGTGGTCCAATTCACCAGCACCTATTTTTTTTTTTGAATAGACCTTGAGTGCACACCATCCTACACTTGGCCTATATTCCCTGTAGAACTGGCATAGGTAGGTAGAATCCGTATACACCGCATGTTAAATATATAACACCGGGCAGGATGCCAAACACAGGTACTACATAGGAGGAAAGCAATAGTGCCTCATCAGTAATGTCGCTTCAGTAATCCGCATTTTTTTTTGTTCCCAGCTATGACATGACAATAGTATAGTGCCAGGGCTTGTGTTATACCGTAGTGTATATATATCTATACGCCATACTGAATTATCTGATATATCGGCCATGCATTATGCAAAATATCTGTATATCCACCCCGTTGTCATGCCCACCATGTCCGTTATGACTGTCATGCCCGCCATGTCTGTTCTGCCGCATGATCCCTGGAGCAGTGTGCACGTGCACCGAACTATCATGCCCGCCATATCTGGTATGCCGCATGACTCCTGGAGCAGTGTGCACGTGCACTGAATTCTCATGCCCGTTATGTCTCATGCTGCAAGATCCCTGGAAGCAGTGTGCACACACACCTCGTGACTGTTGTGCTGCAAGATGCCTGGAGCAGTGTGCACGCGCGCCTTACCTCATGGCTGCACGCCGTTGCTAGGTAACCATCCGCCTCTGCTCTGATTCTGCAATCCTCTCTGTATTCCTGGAACCCCTGGTCATGTGACCTTTTCTATGTTCCAGCACTGTCTGACCCAGCTAACCTCTCAGTGTTTGTGGAGCCCCTGATCATGTGACCTTCTCTATAGTCCAGCCCAGTCTGATCTAGCAACGCTCTCTATGACCCTGGAGGATCTGAACCGAAAGACTTTCCCTGGTTCTGAACCGGAAGTGCAGGTGCTATGGTGCTATATCAGACCGCCCCTTCCTATGGTCGGGGCCTGAGTATCGTGTTGCTTCCCTGCATGGCTGCTTGGTCGCTCCCTGTATTCTGTGCCCCTGCACTCTGCTCTGTAGTGCATCTTTGCACATGCTCTGTGCTTGTACTCTGCCTCTTGTGTCGTGCCTTGTCTTGTGCTTGTCCATTGTACCATGTTTTGTCCTTGTCATGCTTGGACTTGTAGTCCTTCCCGTGTTCTCTACCTTGCCTGCTTTGCCATGTCTTGCCTTTGTTATGCTTTGCCTTGTGGTCCTTCCTATATTCTCTGTCTTTGCTTGTTCTTCCTTGCTCTTACCTATGGTGCTCTGTTGTGCCTCCTGGCACACGCACCATTCCTCCTCTCTTACCTTTTGTGCTGTCTAGCACATTTCATGGCTAGTCTCAAGGTTCTCCCTTGATCCGGCTCTGTGCTTCGGCCTACGCTCCGCTGCTAGCCCTATACTCTCTCTGACCCAGCTCTGTGTTTCTGCCTACGTTCCGCTCCCTGTTCCGTACTCTGCCTAGCTTTGCCTTGTTTCTTGCTTTGCCTTCCCTTCTTTCTTCGTGTGCCCTTTGCATGTGCCTGGCCTTCCTAGCCTCCTGCTTGTGCAGCAGCCGTGCCCGCCTGCTTGTGCCTCAGCCGTGCTCGTCGGTCAGTGACAGCTGTGTCACCTGTTATGCCCCAGCCAAGTTCGCTGGAGTCTTACCCGCCTGTCTGTGCGGCAGCCCGATCAGCTAACCAGTGCCCCAGCCGTGCTCTTGCTCTCTGTGCTTCCTTGCACCCACGCTGTCTCTGCACTGTGTATGCGTGCTCCTCTCTTAGCACGCGCAGGCCCTCGCCTGCCCCATGGCATACCTCCCCGTGCTTCTGTATAAGTACGCACAGGTCTTGCCATGTACCCTGTCGTGCCCTCCAGCATGCACAGGTCCTCGCCTATACCCTGGTGTGCTCCTCTGCACGCGCAGGACTCTGCCTTGAACCCTGACCCTGGCGTGCTCCTCTGCACGCGCAGGACTCTGCCTTGAACCCTGACCCTGGCGTGGTCCTCTGCACGCGCAGGACTCTGCCTTGAACCCTGACCCTGGCGTGCTCCTCTGCACGCGCAGGACTCTGCCTTGAACCTTGACCCTGGCGTGCCCCTCTGCACGCGCAGGACTCTGCCTTGAACCTGACCCTGGCGTTCCCCTTGGCACGCGCAGGACTCTGCCTTGTACCTGACCCTGGCGTGTCCCTCGGCACGCACAGGACTTTGCTTTGAACCCTGGTGTGTCCCCTACACACGCACCGTACTTTGCACGTTGAGCCTGGCGTGTCCCCTACACACGCACCTTGCCTTGCACCTTGCCCTGGACCCTGGTGTGTCCCTAGCACGCATCGTGCCTGGAATCTTGTCATGCCTCCTTGCCTGTACCCTGGTTTGCTTGCTGGATCCCCGCAACTTGCCATCACTGCCAGAGACCGTAAGCATGAACACTACAGCCTGATGCCTTGGTCCTCGCCAGCTGTCCGGAGTCCGATGCTATCGTGTCCTTGCCGGTAACCGGGCTTGCCTTCTAGCACATACTGTTCCATGGACCTTGGCGTGCCACGCACACACCTTGCCGTGTTTGCCTGTTATCACGTTCTGCACTTAATGTTATCCTGAATTTGCCTTATTGAAGATACCTTGAATTCACGTATTGTCTTGTCTTGTTTCCTGCACGTCCTTTGTCATCAGACACCTGTACCTAGTGTCTACTTGAGCCAGCAGTCGTGGTGGCTCACCCCCTTGGTCTTGCCCCTGACACTCCCTGTATAGGGGGTGGTTCCTCACAAGGTCAGCTCACCCTAGGTGGGTGAGTGCCACGACCCAGAGGGTCCACACTAAAGAAAAGAAATCGACTCAGCATAAGCTGACTCCGTCACACCCGTATTGTTCAACAGTACATATATACTGGCCGTGCATTACGATCGGCCATGTATGATACAGAAATATCTAGATAATGGAATATCAATATATCAGCCATGAATCCTAGAGCAATATGTATATATCATTGTGTATTATACCCAGTGTCATTATGTATAAAAATATTAATAGATATTAATATAGATATAAAGACCCATAAATAGGATAGGTATAATACAAAATGTATATCTGCCTAATAGTATTTGTGATACATCTGCTACATATTGTACAGCAGTGTCTATACCTCAGCCATAATAATACAATATTATCTATGTTATATTGGGGAAGTTATATAAAAATGTATCTATATAAGCGCCATGCACTGTATTGTGGTATATATTTATACCCCTGCACTAAATTGCAGTATATACATATACGCCATGCATTATGTCGAAGTATCACATACATTCACTATGCACTACATTGCAATATATACATAACCGCCATGCACTATATTGCAGCATCCATATATACACCATGCACCACATTGCAGTACCTCTATATACACCATATAGCAATATATACAGTATATATATGTATATATACATATGCACATCTGCTATGAATAATAGGGCAGTAATCCATGGCATAACAGCCATGCAGTACATAATATAACAGCATTGCCTATATATTATTATATATGTACGCCATGTCTGCAGCCAGGCCATAGTCACACAGTGCAGAGCCAGTGAGGATCTGCCATGTGTGAGGTAACATATAGAAATACCTGAGGACAAAGATCTCCCAGGATATAATGATCCTACATATGTACAGGATCAGACACTGCAGCAGTACATGGTGTATAAGGTAAATGTGCTCACCTCCCATATAATAAGGCCTGATATCCCCAATATTATACTCCCTGAGGCTGCAGACATGATCGCTGTCGAGTGGTCTGAGGTTAAAGAGGGTCAATCAACCTCGGTCAGTCCTATTTATGTTTTTCCCATGAGTCCCCACCTATAACCTGTCATTTCCTCCCTACCTTTAGACCACTACCCCTTGGATCACCATTCATCTCCCTCCCCGCTCTCCACCCCTCATCTTCTCCCATGTGGTCACTCCTTCCCTTCCAGCATCATGTCAGCTTCCCCCTATCCCTGCAGAGTGTCTAGCTGATACTTTATATTGACTCCACTACATTTAGTGGCGACTACTCACCTGGGTAGTCATATGTAGGTATCTCCTCTTTACACCGCTCATCACCCCTCACATATGTCTCTGTAGTATTAATATGGGTCAGATTTTTACCCTGAAACAAATAATGTAAAAGTCACAGACAGATGGTAAGTTGGTATAATGACCAGACTTGACAGCAGCAGTTCTCACATTGCTGCAGTTCTCCTGTATAAATCCCAACATGGCGTTTCCTAATTTTAACCAGCAGTCTCTGTAACCAGAAAATTGTGAGAAGATCCAGAAAACATCTGATATTTATGATCAGATTTATCCTGTCTTCTCCACCAGGTATAAATCATACAATGAACGGGCACTTTATTGGAGACACCCATCTAGTAGCATGTTAGACCTCCTTTTGTGAAATTCTTTGAAAAGCCAGTTCCACCTCAACATTGGATTAAAATATAAAGACTGTAAAGAGCGAGGAAGGATGACAAACGTTGCCATATTCCTGGAAGCAATCCATGACTATACAACCCTTGTGTCATGGTACATTGACCTTTTATCTTTGGGTAAACAGCTGCCCGGAATTGATAAACTTGCCAAAATGCTAAGGTAATGCCTAGTGTCCAAACGTCCATCCACATCTATCAGATGACCCAGGATGTGCTCAGAAAATATTCCCCACACCATTACTCTACTTCCACCAACCACAAATGTTAACATCTGACAAGAAGGGTACATGGATTCAGGCTGCTTATATGAAATTCTGACCCTCCCGTCAGCATGGTGCAGCAGAAATCTTGATTCATCTGACCACACAATGATTTCACCTGTTCAGACATATTGTCAGGATATCCAGAACTGACATCCAGTCAGTGTCTAGACCCCGAGAAATCCGTGCTGCTGCAGGGGTTTACCGGGATCCCTAGGGAGAGGAGCACGTCCCAGCATGACTGAGCACTAGCAGGACCTGCACCACAAGACTACCATGGGGCGGAGCCGGCCGCAGGTCTCCGAGAGGGAGCAAGAGCAGAGAGAGATGCTGGCCGAGAATAAAGACTCTACCAACAGGTATAGCACAAACAGAAGCGCCAAAGAGCGCTAGACGGGAGGGATGTCAGGGACAGGCTAAGGGTCACAAACGTACGGACAGCAGAAGTACCTGGGGTGTAGACAGGAGAATAACCAGAGACGTAGCCAAAGTCAGAAACCAGGAGAATAGACACTCAGTACCGAATCAGCAGGCAAGCGCACAATGGGGGACAGACCGGATCAGAAGCGAAGATATCAAACACAGATGCATGCACACACCACAAGGCACAAATGCACAGGGGTCACTTAAACTAACCCAAGGGCAAAAGTATAGCTGACAGAGAACCCTGGTAAAGAGTATAAATACCCCTCCCAGATCTAGAAAGAAGCCACATACACTTAACCCTGTGAGTGCAGGGCAAGAACCCTATCGAAACCATGACACTTATAAGTTGAGCTTTTGCCCACAAGAATTGGTTTTCAACTTGAACAACATTATTACCTGAAATGGTAGTCTGCTTTTATAGCCCATGCACATTAAGCAACGACAAGCACATTCAGGCACCTTAATCTGAGTCCCAGGATTGTATTCAGCTGCAAGATGCATCCCTGTGCACAGCCTGTTACGTAGAATAATTTTTTATATCGTCTTCGGACTACATTCAGTGAAGAATTGATTACATCCATATGATTTCTTTAGTGGAAGTTTATAGTCAATCACAACATTCTTATATTCTCAACACCATTACATTTAAAAAACCCATGACCATACCTCACTTACAGAAGCTCAATTTTCTAATTCTAATGCAGATTCACACTAAAATTAATCACTTGATTTTAAACATGGAAGCTCCAATCATGAAAAACCAAATGTCTCTAATTGTTGTGTCCCATGAATGGGAAACACCGGTATTGTATATTTCTCTCTGTTTAGTTTTTCCTCCAATCAGCAAAACTCCCTGTTGTTGCTAGGTAGAATTAGACTGTGTGAAAATTGTCCCTATGTCCCCCCTGTAGTTGAGCTCTGTATTAGGTTGCTCCTGCCTTCTTCAGTTTAGCCTACAGCAGCCATTACTCAAGATGCATGTGTACTCCCCTGTACAGATTACTCCTTTTTACCTACTGTTCATTGTAACTAATACAAGATTTTGGAAGAAAACAACATAGTTTCTCCTGGTCTTTCTATTGTTGCATTGCCAGTGGAGTTAAACTATCTGTGGACTCCTGGTGATGTGAGTACAAGTTACACAATTATCTAAGAAGCTGATAATTAGAATGTTTGGGATTCGCAGTCATCAGGAAGAAGCAGAATAGTAAAAAGGAATAGCTGTGACCAGGAATAGTATACAGCTGTAATCCAAGAAGAAGATTGTTTATAAGGTTAATGTAAAGCCACAACAATAGCAGCTTACATGGTTGCAGACATTCTGTGCTCTTCACTTCAGAAAATTGCACAGTGAAAAATTTAACCTGTTAGGCTGGTTTCACACTTGCGTTTTTTTTCGCGGTATTTTAGCGCTAAAAAGCGCATGCGTTTTTTTTCCTATACTTTGCATGGGATGCGCTTATGTGCGCATACACATGCGTTTGTATGCGTTTTTCCGCGCATGCGTGTTTTTGCGGTATGTGCTCGGGCGCACAAAATGCATCCTGTTGCATTTTTTGGGCGTCCGACTTGCCTCAAAAAAACGCATGCGCACGCAATGCGTTTTTTTACAGCAAGACACCCATTATAAGTCTATGGGTGCGCATATGTGCGCATTGGCATGCTTATGTATGCATTTTTTTGCGCATGCGTTTTTTTTTTTACCATTAGTTGGACAATGGAATTTAGGGGTTTAGGTTAGAGTTAGGGTTAGTTAAGGGGGTTTAGGGCTAGGGTTAGGGTTAGCTAGGGTTTAGGGTTAGGGTTAGGATGGTTTAGTTAAGGGTTAGGGTTAGGGTCAGGGTTAGTATGGTTTGGTTAAGGGTTAGGGTTAGTATGGTTTGGTTAAGGGTTAGGGTCAGGGTTAGGGTTAGGGTCAGGGTCAGGGTTAGGGTTAGTAAAGTCATGGTTTGGGTTAGTGTGAGGGGCCACCTAATGTTGGAAAAAAACACAAACGCGGTAAAAACGCACTAAACGCATACAAACGCATAAAAACGCTGCGTTTTTTTCATGCATGCTCATAAAAATGCTTGAAAAAAACGCAGCATTTGTATGCGTTTGTATACGTTTTTTCAATGCGTTTTTTTGAGGGAAAAACGCGCTGCAAAAAAAAGCAAGTGTGAAATTAGCCTTACTAAGAACAGTTCACAGCCTATAATCGAGAGAAAGGATCCATCTATAAGCTATTGAGAAGCTGCAGTTTTCATAGACTTGTATCACATTCTGTGCTGTCCAATTCAACTAGTTTCAACTTTGTATTGGTCTCCTTGACAACCAGGAGCAGATCAGCCCCCACCCTTGCACTCCTGCCACTATGTCCCAGGCTAAAAGAACCCTTTCAATGCTAGTCCTGCAGCAGCAAGAAATGGAAACAGAATTTTTCACAGTTCGCAGTGAAATATCCAAACTATCAACCAATCCTACATGGAAGGTCAAAGAGAACCTAGAATCCACCAAAGGTGAATTGCTACACCACACAACTTCCCTATGGAAAAGAATACTAGACCAAGCTACTGTCTTAACTGTGCCCAGCTCTCACGAGTTACCACCAGAGGGAGCCCTTTAATAATTGTACTCTGCATACCAGTCTTATAAAGACACTTGTAAAAAATGCATCTCTACTCGAAAGGAAATAAAGGAAATCCAGGACTTCCAACAGCTCAATGCCGAATGATACTGCACTGTGCGTGACATTGTGGACAAAACAGAAGCAAAAATCGCACAGATGTCAGATGCTGCATCCCACAGATCCAGGTCCGCTAGGAGCTCAAAGCACTCAATCATGTCAAGCTCATCAAGGTACTCAACCCTCAGTGAGCAGTTCATAAGAGTGCATACTAAAGCAGAATCTATGAAAGTGCAAGCCATTTTCACCCAAAAGAAAGCAGAGGGGGAAACAGAATCTGCACGCAAGAAGGCAGAGATGGAAACGGAATCTGCATGCAAGAAAGCAGAGATTGCATGCAAGGAAGCAGAGATGGATGCTGAATCTGCACACCAGAATGCGGAAATAGAAGCCCTGCAGAAGTAATATGAACATGCAGCAGCCATGGCAAAGCAAAAGGTCTTCGAGCAAGCTCTAGGTGGGAGCCAAGTAGGCAGCCTCAATTCGTAGAAACTCGACATTATCAGCATCCAACTGAACTTTAACTTTCCATTCTGGACTGGAACTTCTACTGCTGGGTTGGTGGAAGAGTTGGCATGGGCTTTCTATTGGACCCATTTTTCATTTTTTATTCAATGTCTATGTTTTACTACAAGTATAGACTTGATTTCTGCATTATATTGCATTGTTTTTCTTCTCTCATTGCAGGTTTTACGACATCGAGGGACAGAGTCGCCTCCTTATTTCGCACAATGACTTATGAAATCTGATGATTTCAGACGGGGAGTGTTGTGTCCCACGAATGGGAACAGCCTGTAATGTATATTTCTCTGTGTCTAGTTTTTCCTCCAATCAGCAAAATTCCCTGTTGTTGCTAGGTAGAATTAGACCATGTGAAAATTGTCCCTATGTCCCTCCTGTAGTTGAGCTCTGTATTAGGTTGCTCCTCCCTTTTTCTTCAGTTTATCGTACAGCAACCATTACTCAAGAAAGCATGTGTACCCCCTGTACAGATTAATCATTTTTACCTTCTGTTCATTGTAAACGAATACAGGATTTTGGAAGAAAACAGCATTGTTTCTCCTGGTCTTTCTACAGTTGCATTGCCAGTGGAGTTAAACTACAGTTAGGTCCATATATATTTGGACAGAGACAACATTTTTCTAATTTTGGTTCTAGACATTACCACAATGAATTTTAAACAAAACAATTCAGATGCAGTTGAAGTTCAGACTTTCAGCTTTCATTTGAGGGTACCCACATTAAAACTGGATGAAGGGTTTAGGAGTTTCAGCTCCTCAACATGTGCCACCCTGTTTTTAAAGGGACCAAAAGTAATTGGACAGATTAAATAATTATAAATAAAATGTTAATTTCTAGTACTTGGTTGAAAACCCTTTGTTGGCAATGGCTGCCTGAAGTCTTGAACTCATGGACATCACCAGACGCTGTGTTTCCTTCTTTTTGATGCTCTGCCTGGCCTTCACTGCGGTGGTTTTCAGTTGCTGTTTGTTTGTGGGCCTTTCTGTCTGAAGTTTAGTCTTTAACAAGTGAAATGCATGCTCAATTGGGTTGAGATCAGGTGACTGACTTGGCCTTTCAAGAATATTCCACTTCTTTGCTTTAATAAACTCCTGGGCTGCTTTGGCTTTATGTTTTGGGTCATTGTCCATCTGTAGTATAAAATGAAACCAGTCAGTTTGGCTGCATTTGGCTGGATCTGAGCACACAGTATGGCTCTGAATACCTCAGAATTCATTCGGCTGCTTCTGTCCTGTGTCACATCATCAAAAAACCCTAGTGACCCACTGCCACTGGCAGCCATGCATGCCCAAGCCATCACACTGCCTCCGTCGTGTTTTACAGATGATGTGGTATGCTTTGGATCATGAGCTGTACCACGCCTTCGCCATACTTTTCTCTTTCCATCATTCTGGTAGAGGTTGATCTTGGTTTCATCTGTCCAAAGAATGTTCTTCCAGAATTGTGCTGGCTTTTTTAGATGTTTTTTAGCAAAGTCCAGTCTAGCCTTTTTATTCCTGATGCTTATGAGTGGCTTGCACCGTGCAGTGAACCCTCTGTATTTACTTTCATGCAGTCTTCTCTTTATGGTAGATTTGGATATTGATACGCCTACCTCCTGGAGAGTGTTGTTCACTTGGTTGGCTGTTGTGAAGGGGTTTCTCTTCACCATGGAGACTATTCTGCGATCATCCACCACTGTTGTCTTCCGTGGGCGCCCAGGTCTTTTTGCATTGATGAGTTCACCAGTGCTTTCTTTCTTTCTCAGGATGTACCATTGTAGATTTTGCCACTCCTAATGTTGTAGCAATTTCTCGGATGGGTTTTTTCTGTTTTTGAGCTTAAGGATGACTTGTTTCACCTGCATGGAGAGCTCCTTTGACCTCATGTTTCCTTCACAGCAAAACCTTCCAAATGCAAGCACCACACCGCATATCAACTCCAGGCCTTTTATCTGCTTAATTGAGAATGACATAACAAGGGATTGCCCACACCTGTCCATGAAATATCCTTGGAGTCAATTGTCCAATAACTTTTGGTCCCTTTAAAAACAGGGTGGCACATGTTAAGGAGCTGAAACTCCTAAACCCTTCATCCAATTTTAATGTGGATACCCTCAAATAAAAGCTGAAAGTCTGAACTTCAACTGCATTTGAATTGTTTTGTTTAAGATTCATTGTGGTAATGTCTAGAACCAAAATTAGAAAAATGTCGTCTCTGCCCAAATATATATGGACCTAACTGTATCTGTGGATGCTTGGTGATGTGAGTACGAGTTACACAATTATCTAAGAAGCTGATAGTTAGAACACTTGGGATTAGCAGTCATCAGGAAGAGGCAGAATACTAATAAATTAACCATTTAGTGTATAATACTGGTGGATGAAACAAGACTGAACACAAGACCTTCTACACATCGTAGGGGAAAGTTCATGACACCTTTCCATCTACTTGATGACCCTGAGGAAGATTGGGATTTTTTTCTGAACAATCCTGTAGAAGAGGATTGTTACCCATCTCTCTGGTGTTGTCCGCTTACTGGATAGTATACAGATAATTATAGGCCGTGTGTTTATAGCCTTGTTATCTAGTGATGTGAGGGGCTGGGGAACCTCCATCATGATGTCTTTCTACAGATCTTTGTGTCTTTCTAAATACTCCCATTCCGCTATGGAGAAATAGATGTTGACATCCTGACACCTTATAGGAACCTGACACAATAATACCGTCATCCCTTTGTAGCGTTTCTGCATAATGTCCAGCATTCTCAGAAGTGTCACCTCTCCAGTCAGCAGCACAATCATCTTGTAGGTGAGTTCTAGGATTTTCTGGTCATTGATGTCCTCATGTATCAGGGGGTGAGGTGGAGGCCCAGTGATTGGGCTCTGGAGTCTTCCCCATCCCTCAGACACAGGGGCCTGACAGCGCTCACTAGAGGTCTTCTTCACTACTGTGTAATCCTGGTTATGGAGAGACACATTAATAAATCTCACTGCAGACCTTTCCAGAGTCCTCACCTCTCCAGTTCTGTCCATCTGTTATTTACATAGATAAGAATGATGTAATGTGACATCATCAGATTCTTTCACCTCTCCTGTAAGCCAAAAAAGGATCTCGAGAGTGAGGTGTAATATCTTCTCCACCATCTTGTCCCTGTTCCTATCCATGATGATTCGGTCAATCAGGAAAATTCTCTTATAAAAGACCTCCACTGAGAGGATCCGATGTTTTAGGGAAATGAATAGGAAGATGACTATGTAAAATCATAAAGATCCCATGTGATAATACAATTAATGGAAATAATAAGATGAAACTGGTCCTGGCCAATTAATGAGATTAATTCTCAGTTGGCATGCTGCATAATTCTGATTTTTTCAGAATCGAAAAGTCTAATTTTGCCCCTTCCATATATGAGCACTGTTTTACTTTGGATGGGAACAAGGTTGCTAAGATACTTGATTAGACAGAAGTGTTCTAGCGTGTTAAATATCTTCATTAGGAGCGGTGTGACCTGTACTGTGATCCTGCACTAAACCAGGAAACAGCCATCTTGCAAATACTGGAGATTTAGCCAGAGATGCACTGTGGTCTGTGGCTGTGACACTTCTAGGATACTAACTTGACCCCTCCACAGGCTTCAGGGAAAACTAGCACAGTTTGCCATTTATTTTCAACCTCCTCAAGAAAGTATCCAGTTCCCTATAATTTTCCAAAACAGGGAATGCTCCAAACCTAGCTTGCTGATCCTTCTAAAGTTTGATGAGTTCCAGTTGATAACATCTTGATGCAGAAAAAGGGCAAGTTTCTCAATCGGCTTGGCATTTGGCAGTCTCTCTTTCCTGAAATTGCAGTATAAGCTTTAACTTTTTGTCCAGTTCAACAGGATTATACAATTTTAAGACACTTTATAGGTAAATGTCCACAACCGACAATATTTCAGCCTTTGGAACAAGTTCCAGACCAGTCTCTAAAGTTGGAATGTGTCATCACTGGTACACAGCGCTCTCTTGTCCCTAATGCTCTAGTAGGAGGGCTCCTATCCCCCACCAATGTGGTGGAGGCATTTTCAAAAAGAGTTTTGCCCTTATGCATATATATTCATCACCACAATCCAAAAGAGCCCTGTCATGGTCCAGTCTGGAGTTTATTTTCTGCTGTCTTCACTCTGGACTGGTCATGCGGGGGTTAATCTCCTCAGCCTCGTTCTGGAGCTAGCTGGGCTATTTCAGTCCATCACAGCTTGCTGATCAGTGATAGTGATAGCTCAAGCTCCCAGTTTAGAGCCTCTGACCCTTGTACCTTGGTGATCCTCCTGCCTTTGACTTATATCCACATGTATGACCAGGACTGATCTCTTGGTATTCATCTCTGCTGCTATGTTCTCTGTCTGACTTTTGATTCCCCGGCTTGCACCCTGACCACGTCTTCCGTCTCATGTTTTTGGACCCAGCGCTCATGTTTGGCTTTTTGACCCTCGGCTTGGTATTTTGACTACGTGTATTGCTGCTACTTCTGGTAAGTCTGCTCCTGATTGTTTGACTCGGTTCGTCTGACCATTCTCTCGTTACCTGTGACACCTGTGCGGTTGCTCAGTGTTGCTACTCCTAGTGTGTAACCTCTCTTCCCTCACCAGCTCCCCCTGGTGGAGGTTTCACTACAAGCTCCTTATTCAGGAGACAGAACCTGACAGAGTATAAGCATATTTTTCCATCGACATCGCCACTATGCAAGACGAGTTGTAGCTTTGAATGCCACACTCAATTTACTATATCATGTACTGCAAAATGTGGAAAAAATGTATGTGAAGAATAAAAAGCAGTTCAATTGTTCAATTGTGTTTGGGTTCTGTTTTTTTACAACTTTCATTTTGAGGTGTAAATATCTGTTGACTTTGGGTCACTATAGTTATTCTCAAACCAAATTTATATAGTTTTTTTCTAATGTTTAACTACTTAAATCAGTGTTTCTCAACTCCAGTCCTCAAGACCCACCAACAGGTCATGTTTTCAGGATTTCCTTAGTATTGCACAGGTGATGGAATTAATGCTTGAGCAGGTGTTGAAATCACCTGTGCAATGCTAAGGATATCCTGAAACCTTTACCTGTTGGTGGGTCTTGAGGACTGGAGTTGAGAAACGCTGACTTAAATAGATAAAAATAGGTTTTTAACACAATAATCTGATAAAATTTTATGAAGGTGTCACGCTGTGACTGTCTTTGGTAAGGAAGAGGTGCCACAAACTGTTCCTTCAACTGGTACCCTAACTATGGACAAAGATCACGTATATGATGGAAACACGTCGCTTTGTCATCTTATCTTGCTTTTTTGATCTGTCCCAGAGCAATGATGTTTTAATGGAAGTAATTTTTCAATAAAGAATTTTCAAGTTTTTTTAAAAGGAGCTGGAACATTGCCTCTATTTTTTTTGGTACCCTATCTAGCCCTGTCCCGAGTGTACTCTTGAAGGTAGAGAGACCAGGGTCTCTGACCTTACTATGCTCCCGTAAACGTCCTAAGCTTTTCCCTCCCCCAGGAGGCTCGGGACAGAGAAGTTAGTGTATGAACACTCACCAAGGGTAGAGAGGAATAAAGGGAAGGAGAGGAATGTACAAACCAAATGGAAATAGGATAATGGAGAAAGCACACACCCAAAAACTGCATACAACACTCTCCAGCAGCAACTACAAACTCCAACTTCAGAACACCAACTCCAGATCTCCCAGGAGGACGTGACGCACTCATAACAGAGGGTTTGTTTTTTGTAGGGCAAGTTGTAGTTTGCATTAGTATTATTTTGAGCTATATACAACTTTGTGTTTGTGTCAATTTTTCTGTGTAGCCAAAGTGACAAAAAAATCAATTATATAATTTCACGTTTTTATTTTTGATGTTCACCATAAAGAATAAAAATTATTACATTTTATTAATTCAAACTGTTACAGACTTCATATTAAATATGTGTTGTGACAGGGTCACTGGTGTCGTACATGAGGGGAGATATGTATCACAAAGATTGCTTTCCTGTGTGATGAGAAAGCCATAGGTGTTTTCTTCAGCATGATATCTGCTGAGAGCAATCCAGTTACTATATGGGCATGGCTTTCATGGTAGGTAGGTCAGAGATGGGCGGGACGCCTACCCACCATATCTGGATGGAGGGGAGTTTAATGTCCAGCCAGTGTATTTTTCTCTGTCCATGTGTTCCGCAAGCCTCCGCATTGCTAGATCCTGCGAGAGCTGCCATATGTGTTGTCGCAGAGGACCTGGGCAGGACGGTGTATGAACTGTTTATTTTTCATTTGAGCCAGACAGGCTGTTTTTCTGTTACCATTTTGTTTTTGGTTTATGAGGCAATAAACCACCAAGAGACTTTAACCACCAGTGTGCTTGAGTCTACCTCGAGGAGCAGCTGAGCCTGTCAACCCCTCACAGTGTATTTTCACCTTTTTTATGTTTCGGGAAAGTGGGATGATTTGAATAGAAGGGGTTGATTTTTCTTACACTCTGTACATGAAGTGGGCTCAGCTCCTGCCTGAAAGCTGCAATATGATCTGAATAAGGTTTTCTTGCTCGTGGTGATCCATGTACATGCACAATGTACAGAAGAAAGGGGGTGAAGAAGTCAGTAGCCGAAACGTGCGTTGGGGCAGGCACCACCACCCACAAGAGGGTAATGTCTCTAATGTACTGAATATATTTTTTTTGTTTCCTTTCCCATTTAGAGTCCTCTTTTTGACGCAAAGACACTGTCTGTTTGTAGTACTCGAGAAGTTTATATTACACATTTTCTGTACAGCCTACATGTAACTTTTATGTGGGTGTATGGTGCCACCTTGTGGTTTCTCACTTTTTTAGCAACTTTTTTTTATATATTTTTTCATGTTAATAAAATTTGTATCTTTTATTCATTGGTTCTTGTTTACATATTTCTTTATACGACGCATTTTCATTGGGCTGAACCCATTACTTGTCCATGATCGTTTGTTGGCACCTCATTATCTTTTAACATTTAACTAGATGATTTTCTTTTTGGAGGAATGCCATAACTATAGCCACAACTCCCCCTTTATTCATACAGGAACAAATACACCCCCCAGTGAACACTGTCTGATAACAGCCAGGGGAACTCAAATCAAATGTTAACTCATTAGGTGCCAAATACTTTGATTGCTAATATCTCTGCAACAGAGAAGCAAAATAAAAAATACATATATTTTATAAACAAGTTTGATGTGTTATCTGAATTACATTTCCTTTTGGGAATACCGACCTTTGTTAATTTATTTTTTAATCATTATTTAGTGCTCCAAGCTGTTTTCCCTTATATGACGTGACTAACTACCGCATTTTTCGGAATGTAAGATGCACTTTTGTTTCGCCCAAATTGTGGGGGAAATGGAGGGTGCGTCTTACAATCAGAATAGTGAATAAATAGGGGGAAAAAGTGAAAAAAATCTTTCTTACTGAGAAGCTGGCAGCGGTTGCAGAGAAGCCTAGTAGAAGGAAGGGTCTCCGGTGGGGCAATGCAGGCCTGGAGCTGGGGTGTCGGTGCAGTTATCGGCGGTATGTGGGCGGCGTAATGCAGGCCAGCGCCATTGCACTTCGTGGATCAGGCTGCGAGTTTCCAGTTTCAAGAGTGAATATTCCAATGACCGCCTGTATCTACTACACAGGACTTCAAGAAAATGGCCGCTGAACCAGTGCATGCGCAGTTGGAGCTCTCGGTCACTGAACTCTCGCTCTGCACATGCGCTGCAGTAGATATGGCAAATAGCTGGCAGCAGACAGAATTCTGGGCTCAATGCACATGGAGACCTAAAGCAGAGGAGGGGGAGAGAAGAGTGATTCTCCTCTTCCTCTGCAAAGATGGATATTGATTGGTGGAGGGAACTGTTGCTGAGCTGCCTCCACCAATCAGATATCTATTCCTGCACAACGTATAGTGTAGCAGGTACATTAGCCCTAGATCCTTTGGAGAGGTGAGCACACATTGAAGGAAAGCACAACCCCCATCATCCTTCAGAATACACTGTACCAATGGGTGTATTCTGATGGATGATGGGGGTTGTATACATATTTGGTGTAAATAGGGAGGGATTGTAATGTGGCCAATGTGTTTATTTTAACTGTGACTACCACCTCCCTCATCTTTCAGAATACACCCATGTATACAGTACATGGATGTATTCCTAATGATGACGGGGTGGTAGTCACAAAATATGGTACTCCACAGATCCCCCATAACAGTGCATCATCTGCAGATCCCCCAAAAAATTTGTACCCTGCAGATCCCCATAACAGTGCATCACCACAGATCCCCTATAAGTGCGTACCATGCAGATCCCCATAAGTGTGTCATCCGCAGATCCCCCAATAAGTGTGTCATCCACACATCCACAATGCTGCTGTTGATTCCACTATGTTAAAATAATATTTTGTTATTTCATAAAAGGTTTTTGCACACTATTAGGCTCAAAATATTTTTTTTTTTCTTATTTTCTTCCTCTAAAACCTAGGTGAGTCTTATAATCAGGTGCGTCTTATAAAGTGAAAAATATGATGTGTTTTATGGCACTGCTTGTCAATGACAAATATTCAATGAAAATTGATGCTTCTTTGTGAGGTTTATATGTTTAAGATAACAAACACCTGTGCAAGATTTTGGTGGTCACCATGACTGAATGACAAAGTAAGACGTTTATGATAATATAAACATTTCTGAATAAATTATTTTCCATTTCTGAATAAATTATTTTCCACCTTCTGAACACAATGATTTTTTACCCTGTGAATTTTCCCATATCTAACAATGCAATTTCTCTGTAATACATTTCACCTTCAGAACATGAATATGGTTTCTCTTCTATATGAATTTCCCAATGTGTGACAAGATTTATCAAAACAAAAATGAATAAAAGATTCTACGCAGCGTGTGTTTTTTGATGGTGAATAAGATTTGATTTCCCAGAAAAATATTTCCCACATTCTGAGCATGAATATGGCTTCTCTCCTGTGTGAACTCTCTGATGTCTAACCAGGTGTGATTTCTGAGTAAAACATCTCCCACATTCTGAACATAAAAATGGCTTTGCCCCTTTGTGAATTCTCTGATGTTTAACAAGATTTGATTTAACTGTAAAACATGTTCCACATTGTAAACATGAAAATGGCTTCTCCCCTGTGTGAATTATTTGATGCTGAGCAAGATGACATCTCTGCGTAAAGCTTTTTCCACATATTGAACATGAAAATGGCTTCACCCCTGTGTGAACTCCCTGATGTCGAACAACGTCTGATTTTTGTTTAAAGCATTTCCCACATTCAGAACATGAAAATGGCTTTACCCCTGTGTGAATTTTATGATGGGTAATAAGATTTGATTTGTCTGTAAAGCATTTCCCACATTCTAAACATGAAAATGGCTTCTCTCCTGTGTGAGTTCTTTGATGTGTAACAAGTTTTCTCTTACATCTAAAAGGTTTCCCACATTCAGAACATAAAAATGGCTTCTCCCCTGTGTGAGATTTTTGGTGCTGTAGAAGATTTGGTTTCCGTGCAAAACGCAGTCCACATTTTGAGCATAAAAATGGCTTTTCTTTTGTGTGAGATTTTTGATGTTCAATAAGATTTGATTTCCGTGTAAAACGTTTTCCACATTTTGGACATAAGAAAAATGTCTGCCCTGTGTAAATTTTCTGATGTTCAGTGCTCTGTTGATCAGATGACGGGTCACAGATGTGAAGGTCTGAAGGTATATCGAAGATATAGGGATGCTTTTCATATGCATTTTGCTTGATATAACCATCTGCTTTAAAATATGAGGACATCCCATGTTCTTCCGAGCTCCTGAAACCGCCCCCTGCCAAAATTTAGACTGTTAGGATGTAAAGAGATCAGAATATGCTATAAACATAAAGATAAGAAAAACAAGTTAGATTATACTGACCTCGGGTCCGGTCCGGTGCCTCCCATCTTCTAGCGATGACATCCTCCTTCTTACTTCTGCCGCCGCTCATGCGCAGGCGTACTTTATCAGCACTATTGAAGGCATAGCAGAGTACTGCAGTGCGCAGGCACCGGGAAAGGTCAGAGAGGTCCGGCGCCTGCGCACTTCAGTACTTTACTCTGCCCTCAACAGGGCAGATAAAGTACGCCTGCGCAGAACCTGCGACAGAAGTAAGAAGGAGGATGTCATCACTAGAAGATGGGAGGCGCTGGACCGGACCGCGACACCCACGGCACCCGATGACGCCCCCCGGTGAGTATAATCTCAGGCTATGTACCCAATTAGCGTTTTATTCCGGACACTAAAAACCGGACTCCTTCCCAGAAATCGCGCGGTTTTGCCGCGATTTTCGCGTGCGATATTCAAGCACTTTCCAAGCGATTTGAAGCATCGCTTGGAAAGTGATTGACAGGTTGGTCACACTCGTCAAACATAGTGTTTGACAAGTGTGAGCAGCTTTTTACTATTGAGGCTGCCTATGCGGCATCAATAGTAAAAGATAGAATGTTAAAATGCTAAAAAAAAAATTAAAAAAAAAAAAATCGCTACGTGGGCACACAGCCTAACTCGTTTTTCTTATCTTTCTGGTTACATTGGGGGCTTATCTGCAGCATTACAGAATGCTGTAGATATGCCCCTGGTGGCGGTGGCCGCAGCTTATAAGCCAAAAATGAGGTGACAGATTCCCTTTAATTATCTAAAGGGGCCACATGAGAAACAATGATTGTTGTAGAGGGTCAAACCTATAGGTTGAAATTAATTCTGCTCAATATTAATATTAACATATTATTATTGAAAAAAAATTAGGCATATTGACTCGCTGCTACTGCTAATAAATGAGACCATACTGTGTCTTGTATTCTTACCTGTAGCAGCTAATGCAACCCATATAATGTATTGCTTTTTATAAAGCTTATAAATCACATGCTCCTGTTATTTAGCCCTTCTACCTAGACAAACAGCATCCCACACACAGTCTGATGTCCCCACAACCCTCCCACACACAACATGATGGTTCCACAACTTTGCTGCATAGCATCCCCCCACACAGTAGGATGGCTCAACAACGCAGCATGATGGTCCCCACAGCTCCCCACACAGTATGATGTTCCACAGCCCCTCAAATGGTATGATCATCCCCACACAGTATGATGTCCACACAACATGATTGTCCCACAATGTCCCAAAACAATATGATGCACTCCACTTTCTATCACAAACAATAATATCCCCTCACAGCCCCATTACAAATTATGATGACCCACATAACACAGCATGATGGTCTCCATGGCTCCCCACACAGTATGATGGTCACCACAGCTCCACACAGTGTGATGCTCCACAGCCTCTCAAATTATATGATGATCTCCACACAGAATGATGTCCCCACAACCCTCCCACACAAAATATGCTGGTCCCACAGCTCCCCACATAGTATGATGGTCTCACAGCCCTGACCCATAATATGATGGCCCTACAACACAGCATGACGGTCCTCAAACAGTATGATGGTTCCCACAGTTCCCCACAGAATAAGATGCTCCCACAGATTACCACAAAGTATGATGCCCCTCAAGTTACCCATGTTCCACTGCCATCTCTCCAGATTTTGCTGTGTGTGGATTGATACTGTCACATAGGCCGAGTCTGCTCCTTTTTTATTCCTGCTATACTAAGTCTCTATTCCAAATTAGGCTCTGCTAAATCTCTTACTTGTCGCCGAGTCAACTCTATTACATCGCTCTTTAAGCACTGCTTCAGTTCTGCCTCATCTGCTACTGTTGTTCCAACAAGATTGCTTTTCTGCACCAGTACCACCTTGTCATGCTAAATTAGAACTGCTCACCCAAACAAAAGGCTTTGAGGATCCAAACCTACAGGCGAGATATGCTTTTTTTGGCAAATACAACACAAGCCTTGGTATGATTGTTTGTCAGCGTCTAACTTTGCCATGTATGCCATTTTTGACCATTCCTCAGGAAAGTAAGATTTGCAGCCTATCAAATATTCTCCAGGAGTCTTTTATCAACCAATTATTCAAACTCCCATAACAACTGTTAAAACAATTGTGATGAGTTATGAACGACCACAGAGCTATAAACAATTAACACTAAATAGTAGCTGCCAGTGACTGAGAAGAATCTGTGACTTCACTGCAGTTAGTGGTTACTACTCACCAGTGCTGTTATCTGTAGGAATCTCCTCTTTACACTGCTCATCACCTCTCACAAATGTCTCTGTAGTATTAATATGGGTCATACCTTTAACCTGAAACAAATAATATAAAAGTCACAGACAGATGGAGAAGTCACATCTATGATCAGCTCTAATCCTACCATCTCCACCGTTCTCATTACACAAGTATAAAACATATAATACTGGTGGAAAAGACAACACTGAGCACAAGACCTTCACAGCCGTCTACACATCATAGGGGAGATCTCATCACACCTTCTCTCCATCTACCTGATGATCCTGAGGAACATTGGGATTTTCTTCTTTACAGTCCTGTGGAAGAAGAGGACGGGGACATCTCTCTGGTGTTGTCCTCTTACTGGACAGAACTGGAGGAAACACATACAGGGACTGAATTCATTCTTTACATACAGATAATTATAGGCCGTGTGTATTTAGTCCTGTCTATTACCTGGTGATATTACGGGCTGGGGAACCTCCATCATGACATCCTTGTACAGATCTTTGTGTCCTTCTAAATATTCCCACTCCTCCATAGAGAGATAGACGGTGACATCCTGACACCTTATAGGAACCTGACACATATAATGATACCGTCATCCCCCCGATCCCTTCATAGCGTTACTGTATAATGTCCCAGCAGTGTCACCTCTCCAGTCAGCAGCTCAATCATCTTGTAGGTGAGTTCTAGGATCTTCTGGTCATTGATGTCCTCATGTATCAGGGGGTGAGGTGGAGGCCTCATGATTGGGCTCAGGGTTCTTCCCCATCCCTCAGACACAGGGTCGTGACAGCGCTCACTAGAGGTCTTCTTCACTACTGTGTAATCCTGGTTATGGAGAGACACATTAATAAACCTCACTACAGACATTTCCAGAGTCCTCACCTCTCCAGTTCTGTCCATCTGTTATTCCCATAGATAAGAATGATGTAATGTGACGTCAAGAGAATGTCTCACCTCTCCAGTAAGCCGGAAGAGGATCTCTAGGGTGAGGTGTAATATCCTCTCTACTAGCTTGTCCCTGTACTTATCCATCCTTCATGGGTCACTCAGGAAAATCCTCATATGTAGAAGATCTCCACTGAGAGGAACCTGAATGGGAAGAAGAGGGGCTGATATAAAATAAGATGTTGTATTCTCTTTCAAATTTGACAAGACGGCTGAGTTTTCATTAGAGATGAGTGAACCAATACGTAATTAATTGAATCTGTTAACAATTTGCGAAAAACTTTAGATCCACCAACATCCACATTTTTGAGGATTCTATTTCATTGCTGCCAATTTGCTAGATTCTTTATTATTTACCAAATGATCTAAAAGAAAACTTTTATGCATAACAACCAATCACAGTGGATGTAACATAAAAGCTGAGTTGTGATTAGTTGCTAGGGTAAAAACAATGTGTGACAGGTGTGTCAGGTGTGACAGTCATCCTGTATCTGGCTATAGAAGGTCATTGTGATTAGCTCTGCAAGTGCCGTCTTGATTTTTGCATCTCTGTTATGGAGTGATAGCCTTCTCCCTACAGGACCCAACAGTTACCTCTACCTTATGCTGCTAATTAACACACCCTTGCTGAAGGTTTAAATACGTTAAGTCTGTTCAGCAAGGTGCTAGTGTCAGCTCAATTTCCCTCTGTCAAGTTGGAAGTACTAGCAGTCGGCTAGTGTCTTCTTGGAGGATTGCTGGCGTGATATCTCGGTGGTCTTCTTAAGCTAAGTGTATCCCTTTGTTTGTCCACCCTCTCTCTCTTTTTTTTGATCAAATAGATTTTTATTAATCAGAATATACAGTAAGTCTTCCACAAACAATAGATTTACAAATTGAACATCCCTGTTCCCCCCCTCCCCCCCCCCCCATGTAGACAGTATATACTCTTTTCTCCATAAGATTTCTCTTACACCGTAATTTACCATTAGTCATCCTCTTTACCCATATTGTCAATCAAACCATACAAAACAGAAATGTTCCTATGTCCGGGTATTAATGGTCTATCCACAACACCAGCATTGTAAAATATAGCACATTCCCATCAGTTAACTGTACCGTATTGTAACCAGGGATTCCACAACCTCTCATAGGTTTTAGAATTGCCTCTTTTAGCATATATCCTTTCCTCCAGCTGGATGATACAAGACACCTGTTTCACAAACTCTCTCCCAGAAGGTGGTTCTTTCCTGATCCAGTTCCTCGCAATCAGCTTCCTTGCTACATATAGCAGCCTGGCTATAGCAAGCTTTGCACTATTAACTATTTCAATTTCCTCCACATAACCCAGTATGCAGACCAGTGGGTTTTTGGGTATAACACTTCCGTAAGCCCCTTCTATTCTGTTAATGACATTAAACCAGAACGCAGATAGCCTGAGACAAGTCCACATCATATGAATGATTCCGGCATCAGACCCCCCACATCTTGGACAGTCAGAGTTGTCCCTCAGCCCCATTTTAAACATCAGAAGGGGGTACGGTACACACAATGGATCACATAAAGATGGGACAACCTAGCTGGTTCACTCATACTGAGATTGGGGACATATTCTAGGACGCTGTCCACCCTCTCTATCTTTAGTTGTAGTGGGGCTGACTAGCACCTACCCCATCCCCTCCCTATCCAGGGCCTATCGCTAGGGTTAGGCAGGGATTAGGTTCCTACTTGGTGATCAGTGCAGAGCCTATTTAGGGATGTCAGGTGAGACAGAATGTTGTTAGATCTGACTAGGAGTCTCCACTCCCCCCCTTCCCTAGCGTTTGGTCTTCTCCTCCCTCTTCCCGCTGTTATGCACCTTGCTTCTCCCTCACCCAGTGTGACAGAATTTGAGCTGTGATTGAATGATAGGGTAAAAGGAAAGTTGAGCTGTGATTGATTGATTGGGTAAAAGGAAAGGTGATCTGTGACTGGTTGCTAAGGTAAAAGGAAAGTGGAGCTCTGCCTGGTTTCTAGGGTAAAAGGAAAGGTGAGGTGTGATTGGTTACTAGGGTAAAATGAAAGCTTTGCTGTGACTGGTTGCTATGAGTAAACATATATTGCTCTCACGGTACAAAATCCATTCCACATTCAGATCTTATAGTGTAACGCGCTCTTGTGTTTTACTTGATATTTTGCCTCACAGTCACTATCTCCCCCTCCAGGACCGACGCCACAGACATTTCATGGGAAAATATTTGTATTTGGCCAGGGAACTCGAATCTATGTACTACGAATCAAATGCAAATTATTATGCGATGATCTCTCTCTAGAGCCCAAAGCAGAATTACCATATGTGTTGAAAAAAGTAATAAATCCCCGGTCCCCCCCATACACCCGCCTCCAAGCCGGTGGTCGTCATTGTTATCACTTTATATGGCATACGTCACGGTCTAGTCATTCTAGGAGACGTCAAAGCAGCCGGAAGACGCTGAGACGCCAGTACCAGAGACTGGACAGGATGAAATAGGGGGAGGAACAATGCAATATTACCAGTGATGAGCGAACGTGCTCAAAAAAGTGTTATCAGATCATGCTCGGGTGTTACCTCAGTGTCTTCGTCGTGCTCGAAAAATATATAGTCCCTGCGGCTGCAAGTCTTTTGCTGGTAAGCCACATCACAGACAGGGACTACCTGCTTGCTAGATAATCCCTACACGTGTTGCGGCTGTCGAATAGAAGTGGGGACTCGGACATAAAATTCGAGCACGCCGAAGACACTCGGTTCCCACCCGAGCATGCTGGGATAACGCCTCCTCTCAGCACTAAATATTACCTTTCTCTTCCTGACCCTTTTGAATCAAGTAAATTAGTCAGATTATGGTAAGCCCAATTGTTTTAATTTCAATGTGAATTCAATTTGACTCTTCCAGATTTGCTCATCTCTCCACAGACAATAACTCAGGGGTAAAACCCAGAGCGCCCTCCCCTGTACACATGAGCCCAGCCAGCGCTCTATTACTGTCCATATACACATGGCAGGGGGCGCTATCTCCAGGAATGGAGGGGTTACTGTCCCCTGTGCAGCCCAGTAATGGGGAATCTCCAGCACCTACCTCCACCTGCAGGGGGCGCTATCTCCGGGAATGGAGGGGTTACTGCCCCCTGTGCAGCCCAGTAATGAGGAATCTCCAGCACCTACCTCCACCTGCAGGGGGCGCTATCTCCGGGAATGGAGGGGTTACTGTCCCCTGTGCAGCCCAGTAATGGGGAATCTCCAGCACCTACCTCCACCTGCAGGGGGCGCTATCTCCGGGAATGGAGGGGTTACTGTCCCCTGTGCAGCCCAGTAATGGGGAATCTCCAGCACCTACCTCCACCTGCAGGGGGCGCTATCTCCGGGAATGGAGGGGTTACTGCCCCCTGTGCAGCCCAGTAATGGGGAATCTCCGGCACCTACCTCCACCTGCAGGGGGCGCTATCTCCGGGAATGGAGGGGTTACTGCCCCCTGTGCAGCCCAGTAATGGGGAATCTCCGGCACCTACCTCCACCTGCAGGGGGTGCTATCTCCGGGAATGGAGGGGTTACTGCCCCCTGTGCAGCCCAGTAATGGGGAATCTCCGGCACCTACCTCCACCTGCAGGGGGCGCTATCTCCGGGAATGGAGGGGTTACTGCCCCCTGTGCAGCCCAGTAATGGGGAATCTCCGGCACCTACCTCCACCTGCAGGGGGCGCTATCTCCAGGAATGGAGGGGTTACTGCCCCCTGTGCAGCCCAGTAATGGGGAATCTCCAGCACCTACCTCCACCTGCAGGGGGCGCTATCTCCGGGAATGGAGGGGTTACTGCCCCCTGTGCAGCCCAGTAATGGGGAATCTCCAGCACCTACCTCCACCTGCAGGGGGCGCTATCTCCGGGAATGGAGGGGTTACTGCCCCCTGTGCAGCCCAGTAATGGGGAATCTCCGGCACCTACCTCCACCTGCAGGGGGCGCTATCTCCGGGAATGGAGGGGTTACTGCCCCCTGTGCAGCCCAGTAATGGGGAATCTCCGGCACCTACCTCCACCTGCAGGGGGCGCTATCTCCAGGAATGGAGGGGTTACTGCCCCCTGTGCAGCCCAGTAATGGGGAATCTCCAGCACCTACCTCCACCTGCAGGGGGCGCTATCTCCGGGAATGGAGGGGTTACTGCCCCCTGTGCAGCCCAGTAATGGGGAATCTCCGGCACCTACCTCCACCTGCAGGGGGCGCTATCTCCAGGAATGGAGGGGTTACTGCCCCCTGTGCAGCCCAGTAATGGGGAATCTCCAGCACCTACCTCCACCTGCAGGGGGCGCTATCTCCGGGAATGGAGGGGTTACTGCCCCCTGTGCAGCCCAGTAATGGGGAATCTCCGGCACCTACCTCCACCTGCAGAGCCGCACACCACATATATGGCTGCTCTGTGCGCACAGGACCTGGGATGAGGTCAAAGGAGGGGAGGAGTCAGGGGTCACATGATCAGGGGCCTCAGTGTATGCAGGACTCTGCTGTGCTGGTTGTCATGGTGCTGGATGAGGGGAAGTTTCTGTGTGGGGTCAGGAGGGGTTTACAGGGTGGATGTAGCAGAGCCGTGTGTGTACAAGGTGTACGGAGCGGAGCCGCGTGTGTATGAGGTGTACGGAGCGGAGCCGTGTGTGTACGAGGTGTACGGAGCGGAGCCGTGTGTGTACGAGGTGTACGGAGCGGAGCCGTGTGTGTACGAGGTGTACGGAGCGGAGCCGTGTGTGTACGAGGTGTACGGAGCGGAGCCGTGTGTGTACGAGGTGCGCGGAGCCGTGTGTGTACGAGGTGTACGGAGCGGAGCCGTGTGTGTACGAGGTGTACGGAGCGGAGCCGTGTGTGTATGAGGTGTACGGAGCGGAGCCGCGTGTGTATGAGGTGTACGGAGCGGAGCCGCGTGTGTATGAGGTGTACGGAGCGGAGCCGCGTGTGTACGAGGTGTACGGAGCGGAGCCGTGTGTGTACGAGGTGTACGGAGCGGAGCCGTGTGTGTACGAGGTGTACGGAGCGGAGCCGCGTGTGTACGAGGTGTACGGAGCGGAGCCGTGTGTGTACGAGGTGCGCGGAGCCGTGTGTGTACGAGGTGTACGGAGCGGAGCCGTGTGTGTACGAGGTGTACGGAGCGGAGCCGTGTGTGTATGAGGTGTACGGAGCGGAGCCGTGTGTGTATGAGGTGTACGGAGCGGAGCCGCGTGTGTATGAGGTGTACGGAGCGGAGCCGCGTGTGTATGAGGTGTACGGAGCGGAGCCGCGTGTGTACGAGGTGTACGCAGCGGAGCCGCGTGTGTACGAGGTGTACGGAGCGGAGCCGCGTGTGTACGAGGTGTACGGAGCGGAGCCGTGTGTGTACGAGGTGTACGGAGCGGAGCCGCGTGTGTACGAGGTGCGCGGAGCCGCGTGTGTACGAGGTGTACGGAGCGGAGCCGCGTGTGTATGAGGTGTACGGAGCGGAGCCGCGTGTGTACGAGGTGTACGGAGCGGAGCCGCGTGTGTACGAGGTGTACGGAGCGGAGCCGCGTGTGTACGAGGTGTACGGAGCGGAGCCGCGTGTGTACGAGGTGTATGGAGTGGAGCCGCATGTGTATGAAGTGTACGGAGCGGAGGCATGTGTGTACGAGGTGTACGGAGCGGAGCCGCGTGTGTACGAGGTGTACGGAGCGGAGCCGCGTGTGTACGAGGTGTACGGAGCGGAGCCGCGTGTGTACGAGGTGTACGGAGCGGAGCCGCGTGTGTACGAGGTGTACGGAGCGGAGCCGTGTGTGTACGAGGTGTACGGAGCGGAGCCGCGTGTGTACGAGGTGTACGGAGCGGAGCAGTGTGTGTTCGAGGTGTATGGAGTGGAGCCGCATGTGTATGAAGTGTACGGAGCGGAGGCATGTGTGTACGAGGTGTACAGAGTAGAGCGTGTGTGTACGAGGTGTACGAGTCAATATTGACTTTTAGGGTTACCACTTCCAATTGATGTCACTAGAGTTCTGTCCCCTACCCGCTTCTCAGCACATGACTTGGGGTTGCACCTGCAAGGGTAATCCTCTCACTCAGTCCACCATTCAACCTCTGTTCTATGCTACACTGGGAGCCTAAATCACACCCTGACACAGACCACACACCCCACTTCATACACGCTGCCACCACTCACTGAACACACGGGCGATGAGTCCCGGAAGTACTACTACTGTCTGTCAATCACCAGGATCATACACTCTAAGGCTGTGGATTCTTTTAGAGCAACAAGGTTCAGACTTATTAAAGTTTGAAGCTTTAATAGAAAAGGTACAGTGCTTACAATAAAAGAATATAAAAATATGGAAATAAAAAGTGACATACAAATATGCACAACAGTGATAAAATAAAAGGTAGAAACCTACAGAAATATCTAAGGGTACGTGCACACGCTGCGGATTGGGGTGCGGATTTGGCCGTGCGGATTTTGTAAAATCTGAAGGTAAATCTGCAGGTGAAAAGACCTGTGGTTTTACCTGCGGATTAGCCTGCGGTTTTGCCCTGCGGTTTTTCATCTCCACAATGGAGGACATGGTAAACCGCAGCGGAATCCGCAGAAATAATTGTCATGTCAATTCTTTCTGCGGTTTAGAAACCGCAGGAAAACAGCGCGGAAAAATCCGCACCGTCTGCACTGCGGTTTTTAATATCCATAGGATATTATGGTACTGTACACTGCAGCAAAAACTGCTGCGGATCCGCAGCGGCCAAATCCGCTGCGGAACCGCAGCAGAATCCGCAGCGTGTGCACACACCATAAACCTTGCAGTCTGGTATTCTGCTCCCTGAGGGGAGGAGAAATATGGAATGGCTCACACCAGCTTGGCTTTCCCTCAGTGTGTGAACAACTTTCTTTGTGTAAGTCCTAATTTATAGATTTAACCTGGAGATCACATTTCTAGACCAGCCTCTCATGTTAATATTCTAATTCCTGGTTTGTACCTGGATCATGGCTACTTTACCAATGAAGACATTATTTTCCTCTGAACACTCTTTTGTGTAACTTTTCTTTCGCATAGTAAATATACAGTGTCAGGCTGCAATTTGGCATCTCCCTTCACAGGCACCAGAAGGTGTGAAATGTCTCCAATTCTGTGTTCCCAGGAAGGCACCCTGGGGTCTAAACTGCCTTTTCTCAGGATAATATATGCTATCACGTTTGTGAGATCTGCCGCCTAAGGACAGATGCTAGTTAACTGCCGGCCATACATCTCCTACAAATACATATTTCCACTACAAGTTCTAGTCCTCATCCTTTTGGAAGAAGCAATATGCATATTTAATTTCCCAGAGAAGCATCACATGACCTTTATGTCTCCTTACACTGGCACTCTCCACATGAAGAAACTTTACCCCTTAGACCCCATTTATTTTTAAACATTTTTGATCTTTATGAAGAAAAAAAAAAATTAGTAATATTGCAATTTTAACACTAGACTATTCTAGACTTATGTTTCCTGTCCTTTCAGGAATAGTTTTCCACAATGCTTCTTATAATCAGAGGCAGGATTACAATAACATATAATTGTTTACATAGGAGATAACACAGGATCCAGCACTCATAAGGTGATGTCACAGCTCACCTCCTCCTCCTGTGCGATGACTGATAACACCTCTATATACAACAGATAACACAGGATAGACCATTCACAATAGGTGATGTCACAGCTCACCTCCTGTACAATGACTGATAACACTTCTAAATACCACAGATAACACAGTATCCACCATTCACAATAGGTGATATCACAGCTCACCTCCTCCTCCTGTACTACAACTGATGACATCTCTATATACAGTAGATAACATAGGATACACCATTCACAATAGTTGATGTCACAGCTCACCTCCTCCTCCTGTACTACGACTGATAACATCTCTATATAAAGTAGAGAAAACAGGATCCAACAATCACAATAGGTGATGTCACAGCTCACCTCCTCCTCCTGTACTACGACTGATAACATCTCTATATAAAGTAGATAACACAGGATCCAACAATCACAATAGGTGATGTCACAGCTCACCTCCTCCTCCTGTACTATGACTGATAACATCTCTATATAAAGTAGATAACACAGGATCCAACAATCACAATAGGTGATGTCACAGCTCACCTCCTCCTGCAGAATGACAGATAACACCTCTATAAACAGTATATAACACATGATCCACCATTCACAATAGGTGATGTCGCAGCTCACCTCCTGTATAACTACTGACAGCACCTATATATACAGAAGATAACACAGCTCACCTCCTCACATTATTACTAACAACTCCATACACAGCAGACAACATAAAATCCACCAGTCACAAAATGCAATTTCACAGCTCACCTCCTCCTCCTTTCACAATGACCTTTGCCCAAGCTCATTAGATGCTTCAATACAAAACATAGGGTTTAACTCATTATGACCAGATCAGAGTCCAGTTAGGGCCTATAGAAATCTAAAGAGGAAAGAAGGGAAGATGGCTAAGAGACAGGGCGCGACACAGAAAAAAAATGATGAAAAAAAGCAGGATACAGTTGCGTTTATTTGAGAACGTACTCATTTGGAGTACAGATGATGGCAGTGATGGGTCAGCATTTGTGTTTTTCTAAGGCTTCATTTACACGCCAATAAAAAGACCCCCTTCTGGTTAGTATCCATGTTTTATGGATCCCCGTAGACTTGTATGGGTGAGTCTGTCCCCATACAACTTCGAAAGCAGCGTCACTGTCCTTCGGAATTTTTGAACATCAACAGGAAGCTAGGGCTGTGGCTGCTCTCTAATTCCTCTTGACGACATAACAATCTCACGTGAGCCCTGGGAATGCATGGGATGGTGACGTCACTGCCTGCTTATGCACAAGCACGCAAAAAGTCACGGCGTCATGATGTGATCTTGTACGCTGAGATCTTCCTCATCAGAAGTCCCGTCTCATCGTGAGATGTTCTGTGTTTTCAGTGCAAGAGGTGATGATCTGAAGATTTGTTGTCTACTGCAGTCTCATAATTACTCAATTCTTCATGAAAAGTGTCTTTATTACTTAGTACTGCCTCTTTGGCTGTTATAACTTGCTGCAAAGATTCATCAACAGACACCAGCTTCCGGCAGCTTTTATGTGGAATCATTCCTCAAGTGCATTGTCCTTCACATATCTAATATTTTGGGTGTTTGCACTGAAACTGCCTTTTTCACGTCTCACCAAACATTTCTGACGCTCCCCAGAGGCCGTGGGATACTCGGCGCCTGGCCTGGTAACTTCAATGGGAAATGTCACAGTGGCAGTGACCCGGTCCATGGCCCCACGCGGTCATGTAAAAGGGGTAGAATTGGATGGGGATAAAGTTTATGTAGTGATTCGTGACGCTAGTTGGAGTGTTCGACTGTAGTATAGCCGGCACTGCAGATGATCCCTGGGGGAGTAGATGGTGATGGCAGTGCAGATGTTAAACCCTCTCCAACCAGGGCAGACCCCCAGAGATTGTGATGGAAGTAGGAGGCAAGGCGTAATAAAGCAGAAAACAACACAGGGCTATGGAGTTGGAGTCGGTGCTCTTTTGGTAGCGTAGGTATAAAATGGACCGACTCCGACTCCTAAATATATATAATAAATTGGGGACAGTAGTTCAATGCGGAATGTGCTGAATATTTTTTCATAGGGATTTGGGAAAGTTATGAAATGTCCTATAAATGGCTGTTCTATTCCTGATCTAAGGCTACATTCACACACAGCGTTTTTCCTGCGTTTTTTGAGGATACGTTTTTCAGCTGTAAAAGCAGATCAGCTTTTTAAAAAACCGCATCACCTGAAAGGTTTTTGAGCTCATAGAAAATGTTTTCAATAGCAAAAGCAGATTAGAAAAATGCCGCACAAACTGACATGCTCATTCAGCCCAAAAACGGATCCTCAGAAAGCAATGTGTCTGAATGTCATATCTTGAAACCCTTTGACTTTGCTGGGATGCCCAGAGTCACTGCATTTTACTGCAAAAAAGGGATCCACAAAAACGCTGTGTGTGAGTCATGGCCGCAGCCAGCGAGGGGCAGGGGGGGCAGCTGCCCCCCCCTAGAAGCAGGGGCACGCACCTATCTAAACTCGTATGCTGCAGTGCTCCCGTCCTGCACCGGCTCCAGACTGCAGGGGGCAATCTCCCCTCCTCTGTCCTGTCTTCTGCCGTCTTCACCAGAGAGAGGAGGGGGAGGGGTGCCTGCCCTGCACAGGATCCGATTCCTGGGCCCCCCGAGCTGGAGAAAGTGAGAAAGTGAAAGTACTACTGCTCATCTCTGTCACAGGAAGGTAATTAATGCTAATATTGTAGGTGATTATTATGTGCTCTCTGTAAAAGGAAGATCTTAAAAAGACTCAAAAGACGCTTCATGTTTCTTAAAATGGATGCCTGCACACGTCACAGCGTGAACTATTTTGCCATCAATGTTCGATATGTTTGTGACAACAAAGAAATTGTTACCAAGACACTGGCAGTAAAAGATACTAAAGCTCATCACAGCAGCCAGTTTCTCCAGGCCTTAGTGGAAAAAGTTCTGCAAGATTACAAACTCAAGAAAGAACAGGTTCTTGCTATTGTAACGGACAATGCTTCAAACATGATAAGTACAATTAAACTGATGAATGAGAGTAATGAACAACAGCTAGAAGAAAATTTAGGATTCAGTATGTTTGAGATGGAAGGCCACAGTGCTGTTCATGTAACTGAGGAACAAACGGATATTACAACAGAAGAACAGCAAAATTATACTTTAGAAATAGATGATCTTGTTGAAGCTGCTTCAAAACACTTTCCTATTCATCACATGCGCTGTGTTGTGCACACGCTGCAGCTAGCAATAAAAAATAGTCTGCAAGAGGGACATTCTGGAAATCTGATGGGAAAAGTGAGGAAATTGGTTATTGCCACCAGAACCCCTAAAATTGATTCAATCTTGAAGAGACGTGCTGGGAAAGGGGCAATTGTCGATCAAGCCACTCGGTGGGGCAGCACTTATTTAATGATTGAGCGAATGCTTGAGCTGAAACCGTTTCTTATAGATATGGCGAACCCTCTGGTAACCCTAAATGAAGGTCAATGGACACAGGTGGCTGAATTGCTTAATCACCCATTTACCGTGACTAAAAAGGGAGTGGAAGAACTTGCTATTTTGTCTGTCCCAAAGAGGAGGTTTAATCGCAGATGGAATTTCTGCTTCAATGAAACGGAGAGAGACACAGCTATTGGAAAATAAAATCCTTCTGGCAGCTGTTTTTGTGGACCCAAGTCATCATATACTGCTTGATGTTCAACAGCTTACTAAAGGAAAAGAAGCTCTGACTGAGGTAGCAGTTAGGATGAGTGGCCTACAGGAGGACTGCCAGGCGCAAGAGGACTTGGGTCCTGACAGTGCTACTGCTGCCATATCTTCATCCTCATCAGATGAGGAGTTTGACTTTCACAAGTATTTGTATGATATGGAGCAGGCAAAGCGTTGCTGCAAGGAAAAAGATTTCACTCCGTCTTCTATAGCAAGAAGATTACCATATTTCAGCAAAATTCAGCATATTTCACTTGCTCTCAGAGAAATAGAAAAATTCAACTGTTCATCAAAACTGACTGTGCATGAGGCAATTCCTTTATACCCGGAAATTGTTAGAGATGTTGCCCATATGGTTACGGCTTTGCCTCCAGCCCAAGTTAGTGTAGAGAGGTTGTTCTCTAGCCTTAAAATTATTAGGTCAGATTTGAGGTCATTTATGAAGGAGAATCTGATGGAGGCAATTCTATTTCTTAGAACAAATTCATAGACTGCACAAATGTTATTTAGTATGTTTTTGTTGAAAACTTTTTTTTGAAACTTTCATAGTTTATTACATAGTGTTATATATACATATACATATATATATATATATATATACAATATTTTTATATATATATGTAATCGATATTACATAGTGTATTACATATTTGCAATTTATTACAGTTTTTGGGTTCTAAAGTTGTATTCCATTAAATATATATTATGTTCTATCTAAATATCTTGATTATTTAATATATAAAGCTCAATGAGTGTGTGTGTGTGTGTGTGTGTGTGTGTGTGTGTGTGTGTGTGTGTGTATGTTTGTATGTATGTATATATGTATGTCCGAGATTGGCATCCGCACCGTTGCAGCTACAGCCACAAAATTTTGCACAGTCACACGTCTGGACCCCAAGAGCGTCATAGGCTATGTTGTGAGGCGAAATTTTAACCCTGCGCGTTCCAATTCACCAAACAATTTGGCCTATTATTCTTATCATTTCTATGGTGTTATCGTCCTTCTGTAAAGCTGGAAATGACACAATTTATTACAGTGCCAACAAAGACCACCCTCTGACACAGACTGCAGGGGGAGCCCAGTATCACACAGGATAGGATTAGATACACAGCTCAGCAGTCAGTATCACACAGGATAGGATTAGATACACAGTTCAGCACACAGTATCACACAGAATAGTATTAGATACACGGCTCCGCAGACTGTATCACACAGAATAGGATTAGATACATGGCTCAGCAGTCAGTATCACACAGGATAGGATTAGATTAGATACATGTCTCAGCAGTCAGTATCACACAGGATAGGATCAGATACACAGCTGAGCAGTCAGTAACACACATGATAGGATTAGGTACACAGCTCAGCAGTCAGTATCACACAGGATAGGGTTAGATACACGGCTCAGCAGACGGTATCACACAGGATAGGATTAGATACACTGCTCAGCAGTCAGTATCACACAGGATAGGATTAGATACACGGCTCAGCAGTCAGTATCACACAGGATAGGATTAGATACACAGCTCAGCAGTCAGTATCACACAGGAGAGGATTAGACACATGGCTCAGCAGTCAGTATCACATGGGATAGGATTAGATACACTGCTCAGCAGACAGTATCACACAGGATAGGATTAGATACACAGCTGAGCAGTCAGTAACACACGATAGGATTAGATGCACAGCTCAGCAGAAAGTATCACACAGGAGAGTGTTACACTGTTCCGCCATACTCACCCGGCCTCCGCTCCCACGCCGCAGCCTCTCTCTACCTGACGGTCGCGGTGATCATCTGAGACGGGCTCACGACCGATGCCCTTTCTGCATGCAATGCGCATGCGCCATAGGCCGCAGCCGCGCCTCCTTCCTGCTTCTTATGCGCCGGCTGTGCCCTGACCCGGAAGCACCTTTGGACCAATGGCTGACCAGATGGGGCCATATCAGGCCGCTTCCCCCTGAGGGAGGCGCCTGGTCGTTGTGTTTCCTAGCACCCTGGCCTCGTTTCATCGTGTGCTCTCTGCTCCTGCAGTTCCGTTCTCGGCTGCTCTCTGCAGCAGCCTCTCAGTCTTGCTACCCGTGTTCCTTGTTCTTGTCCGCAGTTCTGCCTCCTGTGTTCCTGTCGTCCTGCTCCAGTCCTGTCTCCAGTGTTCCTGTCGTCCTGCTCCAGTCCTGCCTTCAGCGTTCCTGCCGTCCTGCTCCAGTCCTGTCTCCAGTGTTCCTGCCGTCCTACTCCAGTCCTGCCTTCAGCGTTCCTGCTGTCCTGCTCCAGTCCTGTCTCCAGTGTTCCTGCTGTCCTACTCCAGTCCTGTCTCCAGTGTTCCTGCCATCCTACTCCAGTCCTGCCTTCAGCGTTCCTGCCGTCCTACTCCAGTCCTGTCTCCAGTGTTCCTACTCCTGCCATTCCTTCTCGTTCCAGTCTCCTGTGTCACTTCTTTCTCCTTGTTCCAGTCTTGTTCTGTCATTCTTTACTCCAGTCTCACAGTCTTACTCCGGTCCATCCTGAGCCGCCCATCTCGGTACCGGCTACTGTGGTACTCAAACCCCTGGGCCTGCTCCTAACGGTCCCTGTATAGGGGGTCGGTTCCACCTGGCAGCTCGCCCCAGGGCCCCTCGGTGCCATGGTCCAGAGGGTCCACTCCCGGGGTTCCTGCTCCAGACCACCCACGCTAACAGTACGATCAGGCCACGGACTCCGCCAGTACTACGGCTGCTACCCAGAAAGAGTTGCTATTCCTACGGGAGAATCAGGGTCGCATTATGTCAGTCATGAAGTCGATGGACTCCCGTTTGTCGGCCTTACAGGTGGCCGATCCTGGAAATGCCACTCAGCTGGCCAGTCTCCAACAGGAGCTGGGTCAGCAGCAAGATACTCAAGCCCACATTTTGTCCTACATGGCCTCCTTTGACAGTCGCTTGTCGGCCCTCCAGGCTGCCACTGTAGTGTCGACTCCTCCCCCACGTTTACCTCTCTCCCGACTCTCCGCCTCGCCAAACCGCCTCGTTTCACCGGGGATCCCAAGCTCTGTAGTGGGTTCTTAAATCAGTGTAGCCTCCACTTTGAATGGCTGCAGCAGCAATATCCCTCGGATTGGGCCAAAGCGGCCTTCATCTTGTCCCATCTGGAGGGAGAGGCCCTGTCTTGGGTAAACCCGCTCTGGGAGCGTGGCGACCCGGTCGTCTCGAGTCTCCCGGTTTTCCTGGATATATTTCGTAAGGTTTTCGATGAGCCGGGTCGGTTAGCCTCTCTCACTGAGTCACTCTTTAACTTACACCAGGGCTCTCTCACGGTCGGACAGTACGCTATTCGCTTTCGCACGCCTCCGAGCTCGGCTGGAATAATGCGGCTTTGATGGGGGCATTCTGGCGCGGTCTTTCTAGTAAAATAAAGGATGAACTCGCAGGTCGAGATACCCCGTCCACCTTAGAGGACCTTATCTCGCTGGCTACCCGCATTGACCTGCGCTTCATGGAGCACACTCGGGAGTCAGCGAGAGAGAGGCGGTCCACCTGGTCAGTTTCTCCTTTCACTCGATCTGCCAGCTCTCGTTCGGCCGGTTCCTCTTCCCTCTCTTCGGGTGAGCCCATGCAGATAGACCGTCTCGGGTTTGCCGAGTTGCGTCAGAGAGAGAGACGGGCACAAGGTCTGTGCCTCTATTGCGGTGATTCATCACACTATGTCCGCACCTGTCCTAAGAGACAGGGAAACGACTCCACCTAGGTCAGGTAAGAGAGGCCTCCCTAGGTGATGATGATTCCTCTCAACCCCTTACGATTTCTGTGCTTTTGGTTTCAGGAGGGAGGCGTGGTTCCGAGGTGGCCTACGTGGATTTGGGCTCAGTGGGTAACTTCATTCGGCCGGAAGAAGTGGACAAATACCAAATTCCTGTAGTCATTCTATCTAACCCAATTCAGATTGCCACCGTGGATGGTAAACCGTTACAGGTGACAGTCACCTTGGTCACTGAAGAGGTGGAGTTGCAAGTCAGAGCCTTACATCGAGAGAGGATAGCCTTTTACGTTTTGCCTAAGCTCTCTCACACCATTCTATCTACTTGATCTCCCATGGTTAAGGACTCATCAGCCTGTTCTCGACTGGTCTTCGGGGAGATACTCCACTGGGGGCACCCGTGCCAAGCTCGCTGTCTGACTTCTGTCCGTCTGGCGGTCGCTCCACGGTCTCCTCCAGACCTTCCGGGCCTTCCTCCAGCCTACAGCTCTTTCGCCGATGTGTTTGACAAGAAGGAGGCAGAGGTCCTTCCTCCTCACCGGCCGTTCGACTGCCCAATTGAGCTTGTTCCCGGTTCAACCCCTCCCAGGGGCAGAATTTACCCTTTGTCTCCCACAGAGACTACCGCCATGTCTGAGTATGTCCGAGAGAACCTCGCCAAAGTCTTTATACGGAAGTCCTCCTTGCCCGCGGGAGCCGGGTTCTTCTTCGTCAAAAAGAAGGATGGAACTCTACGGCCGTGCATTGACTATAGGGGCTTGAATGAAATTACCATCAAGAACAGGTACCCTCTTCCACTCATTCCGGAGTTGTTTGACCGTCTTAGAGGGGCTCGGGTCTTCTCCAAGCTGGACCTCAGAGGAGCCTATAATCTGGTCCGTATCCATGCAGGAGACGAGTGGAAGAACGCTTTCAACACTCGAGACTGTCATTACGAGTACCTGGTCATGCCCTTTGGTTTCTGCAATGCTCCTGCAGTGTTTCAGGAGTTCGTCAATGAGATCTTCCGGGATCTCTTTTACTCCTGTGTGGTCATGTACTTAGACGACATCCTCGTCTTGTCGCCGGACCTCTCATCCCACAGAAAGAGTGTCCGCCTGGTGCTTCAGCGTCTTCGGGAGAACCGCCTGTATGTGAAGATCGAGAAATGTCTCTTGGAACAGACCTCTCTGCCGTTTCTGGGATACATTATCTCTGACACTGGTCTAAGGATGGATCCCAAGAAGTTGTCTGCCATCCTCAAATGGCCTTGCCCGTCGGATTAAAGGCGATACAACGATTCCTCGGGTTCGCCAACTATTCCCGGCAATTTGTCTCCCACTTCTCCACGATCACAAGGCTCATTTCTACGCTCACCCATAAAGGGACTACTCACAAGGATTGGTCTCCTGAGGCAGAAGAGGCCTTTCTGACCCTAAAGCAGGCTTTCTCCACGGCTCCGGTCCTGCATCGCACTGAGAGTGATCGACCTTTTGTACTCGAGGTGGACGCTTCCTCGACGGGGGCAGGGGCGATACTGTCCCAGAGAACCACCTCCAGTCACCTGCACCCTTGTGGCTTCTTCTCGAAGGCCTTTTCTCCATCCGAGTGTAACAACTCAATCGGCGACCGGGAACTTTTGGCCATCAAGTTGGCCTTGGAGGAATGGCGCCACCTCCTGGAAGGAGCTGTCCATCCTTTTGTCATCATCTCGGACCACAAGAATCTGGCCTATCTCCAGTCTGCCCAGAGACTTAACCCTCGCCAGGCCAGATGGTCCTTATTTTTCGCCCGATTTGATTTCGAGCTCCGTTTCCGTCCTGGCAACAAGAATTCCAAAGCCGATGCCCTGTCCAGGGTCTTCCAGCCACACGTATCCATGGAAGAACCTTCTCATATCATTGATCCCACTAGGATCATCACCGTGGCTCCAGTGAACTGGCTTACTCCCCCACCTGGCAAGACACTTGTGCCAGAGAATCTCAAGCGAAAGGTCCTTCTATGGGGCACTCCTCCAAACTGGCCGGCCATGCCAGAACTAAGAAGACCCTTGACCTTATCACGCATCAGTACTGGTGGCCCACGCTTCGCAAGATGTACTCGCCTTTGTGGCTTCTTGTCCATCCTGTGCTAAAAACAAAGTGCCACGGAGACCTCCGTCCGGCTTGTTGCTTTTGTTGCCCGTCCCTACGGTTCCTTGGGAAAACATCGCCATGGATTTCATCACCGACCTACCCTGCTCTTCGGGCTGCACAGTCATCCTGGTGGTGGTGGATCATTTTTCCAAGATGGCTCACTTCGTCCCTCTGCCCGGTCTTCCCTCAGCGCTGGAGATGGCCAAAATCTTCATTCATCAAATCTTCAGACTTCATGGTCTACCTCGACGCATTGTGTCTGACCGAGGGGTTCAGTTTACCTCCAAGTTCTGGTGTTCGCTTTGTAAGCTCATGAACGTTACCCTCGACTTCTCCTTGGCCTACCATCCACAGTCCAACGGACAGGTAGAGCATACCAACCAGACGCTTACGGGGTACTTACGTCACTTCTCCAACGCCCACCAGAATGATTGGGTCAACTTGCTCCCCTGGGCAGAGTTCGCTTATAACAGCCATGCTGGTGAGTCTTCGGCCAAGTCTCCGTTTTTCATTGTTTTTGGCAGACATCCTGGTGTTCTTCTTCCGGTAACTCCTGCCTCCGAGGTACCCGCGGCCAACGCCTTGTCCTCTGAATTTTCTAAGATTTGGGCTGAGACCAACACATCACTTAAGAGATCCGCTGATCAGATGAAGAATTATGCAGACAAAAAGAGGTTGGATACTCCACCGTATCGTGTTGGGGACAAGGTCTGGCTCTCCACCAAATTCATCCTATTGAAACTGCCCTCCTACAAGTTGGGTCCACGTTACATCAGTCCGTTTGAAGTTCTGGGATGTATCAACGAAGTCACCTACAAATTGAGGTTGCCTGCTTTGCTCCAGATCCCGAACACCTTTCACGTCTCTCTCCTGAAGCCTGTGATGCTGAATCGCTTCCATTCCTCTCTTGATCCTGGTCCTCAGCCGGTGGGTTCCGATGATGTTTTTGAAGTGCAGGACATTCTCACTTTGAAGAGGGTTAGAGGTAGGACTTTCTTTCTTGTTAATTGGAAGGGCTTTGGTCCTGAGGAGAGATCCTGGGAGCCTCGGGAGAATATCAATGCTCCCCGTATCCTCAAGAGGTTTCTTGCTAACCTCCGGGGAGGGTGGCTTGGGCGGGTACTGTTACACCGCTCCGCCATACTCACCCGGCCTCCGCTCCCACACCGCAGTCAGCCTCCGCTCCCACGCCGCAGACTCTCTCTACCCGACGGCCGCGGCGGTCATCTGAGACGGGCTCATGACCGATGCCCTCCCTGCATGCTATGCGCATGCGCCATAGGCCGCGCCTCCTTCCTGCTTCTTATGCTCCGGCTGTGCCCTGACCCGGAAGCACCTTTGGACCAATGGCTGACCAGACGGGGCCATATCAGGCCCCTTCCCCCTGAGGGAGGCGCCTGATCGTTGTGTTTCCTAGCACTCTGGCCTCGCTTCATCGTGTGCTCTCTGCTACTGCAGTTCCGTTTTCGGCTGCTCTCTGCAGCAGCCTCTCAGTCCTGCTACCCATGTTCCTTGTTCTCGTCTGCAGTTCTGCCTCCTGTGTTCCTGTCGTCCTGCTCCAGTCCTGTATCCAGTGTTCCTGCTGTCCTATTCCAGTCCTGCCTTCAGCGTTCCTGCTGTCCTGCTCCAGTCCTGTCTCCAGTGTTCCTGCCGTCCTACTCCAGTCCTGCCCAGTCTTCAGCTAGTTGTATCATAAAAATGATTAAATGTCTGATGTTCACATTGTAGTACAATAAATTTTTCACTTAAATATAAGCAATATATGTGGGAGTCGGAGTCTGAGTTGGAGTCGGTGTAAGGGAAATTGAGGAGTCAGAGTCGGAGTCGCAGGTTTGGCTTACCGGCTCCACAGCCCTGGAGACATGGAAAGTCACTTTATCATTTACTGTAGTTCAGGTGCAGTTCAGAGGAGATATTACAACTCTCACCAGGTTACAGTCTGCTCTAGAGAATGGGAGTCATCTTTCCCTGCTGTGACTCAGTGTAACTTCCTGCTATTCTAATCCCTTCTGGGACAAAGGCTTCCCGGAGTTTAGAACTTCCAATATTGCCTCTACTCACTGTGTATTTCTCCTTCAGCAACTCTCAACTTGAATCCTGTGTGAAGCAGCTCAAGTTCCCATTTGCACTATCCTTCACTGATCCTAGGTTATTGCAGTATTTCTGAGGGAAAACACTTTTCCGCTGGTTGCATAATCCCATGCAGTCTCTCAGCTTACCACCCTGCTCTGAAAGCATGGATGGTCTAGGGGCTGGTTCCCTGATGCTTCTTATTAGCTTTACTCCTGGAGGGACCACATGTCATCATGGCTTCCAGGAGCATTCTTCCTCCTTCTTGTTCACTGAAACAACAACTCGGCCCTTCCCCCTCCCAGTTAGGGTATGTCTGCAAAGCTCTAAGCTTCAGACAAGTGAGGGAGTGAGGCAAATTGTGTGTGTTTGTGGTCTCTAGCAGAGAAAGCATAACTCCCATTGCTCACAAAACACATACAAAACAGTACATATTTAACCCTTTTGTGGCAATAAAGACGTAGGGTGCCGCATTCCCCCTAGTTAAAGGTAGCACGTCCTCAGGCTACGCAAGAAACATAAGCATATAACAAAATGTCACAACATTTAACCTGGGTATGGGTGAATAGTCTCAGTAACTGAGTTGAGTGGTGGATTACAGCCCCAAACCACTTCTGATTGTTTGGATCGTCCCTGAGTGCAGCTGCAGGGCACACAGACCATAATATGAAAATTCACTACACTGGCTGTTTTAGATGGCTTCCTGCTAAGGCACGGTGAACAATTTTTCTTCTCGGGTTTAAGAGTCTTTACAAGAGTCTTGTAGTGGAAAAAGGCATAATAACTTCTAAAATCTCACATTAGTCCATGTGGGCACAATTTATTGCACATTTTCAATAACGTTACCTAAGGCAAAGTTCAATGTAAGTACAACTCAAAGCTAACTTATTAATCTTAGAATATTTTACAAATCAGTTCTATAGCGAGAAGGGGTTTGACCCTGTGTGCTACGCTGTGATCTGCACACGATAGGAAAACTAGGCAACTTCCTACGAATCTTTGAACCTACCATGGGTACAACAGATTCACTGCTGACTGTGGGCAAGATTTCTGATTCTTCCTCATGCACAGTGATAGTGGTTGGCATTAGCGACTCGTCGCTTCCAGAACAATTTGGTGTCTCTGGTAAAGACCTTTGTGGGAACACCATCACTGGAACTACCACTGTGTTGTTAACTTGTAGCCAAGAACTAGGGAATTCACCTAGAACAGTGCGAATCTTGGTATCAGTCTTTTCTTTTAGATGAGAGTCTTCCTTAGTCTTTCACGCAATTGTGCTGGACATACTTTCAGATTGTCTCTGGATACCGTAGTACATGTTTTTCCACCGTCTTAGGAGATGGTACACACTTTGCTGTTATCATAGCTAGATGGTTGAATAGTGTAAGGCTAAGTGCACACGTTGCAGAAAATTTCTGCTCAAAAACCTGAATCCCTTCCCAGAAACCGCACCTATTGTTCCGCTGCGTTTTTTGCACGGTTTTGATGCGTTTTTGATGCGTTTTTTTCCACAGCGGTTTCAAACCGCATGGAAGAAGCCAAAACCGCGGAAAAATCCGCAAAATTAAAGAGCATGCTGTGGTTTTTACCGCGATGCGGTTTTTTCTCGGTAAAAAAACGCATCAATGTGCAAAATGCATAGACATCACTGGGAAGCTTATTTTTAGCGGTTTTATAGTGAAAACCGCGGTAAAACCCGCTAAAAAACGCTGTGTGTGAACACAGCCTAAGGCTGAGTCTCCCATTGGTCATCTAACTTGTAGTTTCTTCTTTTTTTCTTTAGCACTTGTTCACCTATTGGTAAGGGCGCTGCTACAGCATGTCTATTGAAGTTCCTTTCCTGTTTTTGCCTAGCTTGCACAAGATTTTCCTCTACACATTGCTGAACTTTTTGATACTGCAGTTGTCTTTCTGTATTCCAATCAGTGTCCAATTGGCTGGATATGGTTTCAGGAATTAAGACTCCCATTTCCAGGTCGATGGGGAGTTTACCTGGATGTGCACGCATCAAGTAAGCTGGAGCATATCCTACTGTGCTGGTTGGGGTATGGTTGTACATTTCAGTCAAATCAGGCAATTTCTCAGGCCATTGGCTCCTTTCTTCCAGTGGTAGGACCTGCAGTAAAGCACCAGATGATTTTGTTTTTCGCAAAGAACATTGCCTTGGGGATGGTATGGTGTAGTTCTGATCTTTTTACATCCATAGAGGGAGCAAAATTCTTGGAAGACTTCTGCTTCGAAGGCTGGACCTCTGTCTGTGAGCACTTGATCTGTGTAACCATGGGGTCTGCAGAAATATTCTTGGAATGCCATTGCAGCTGTTCTTGCTGTTTGGTCTTTCACCGGAACGACCACTAGGAAACGTGAATAGTGATCCACTATTGCTAAGCCATAGGTATACCCTGATCGGCTTGGGGTTAGTTGAACGTGGTCCAAGGCCTCCAGTTCCAAAGGTTGTTTAGTGATGGTGGGCTTCAAGGGGGCCCTTTGATTGGCAGAATTCTTTCTTCTGAGATTACATGGGCCGCATTCCCTACACCACTGTTCAATAGACCGTCCAGAAGAAGCGGTCGCGGATGACTACTTCCAGCTTTTTCCAACCAAAGCGTCCCGCTTGATTGTGGTAAGCTTCCTAGACCATAGGCACGTCTTTTTTGGGGACCTCGATCTGCCATACCAGTTCATGCGTACGGGGGTTAATAGCTCTTCGGATCAACTTGCCTTCATAAAGGAACAGCTTCTTTCTCTCTTTCCACAACTGTTGGACCTCTGCAGGCACATCTGGAGCTGGAGATGAATCTGCTTCTCCAAGGAGTTCTTTGACCATACATATAGCCGGGTCACTGCTCTGCTTCTCTGCCCAACCATGGTGAGGTAGTGGATTAAGGGAAACTTCGAGAATGGCAAGATTTTTCCCTGTCACGTGGTTAGAGTCTTGGGAGGCACCATGGCGGTGGAATGCCGGCATCTCTATTTCTTCCAGGTCTTCTAGATCTTCTGCCAGATCAGGAGCATTTGGCATACAGGACAAGTCAGCGGCATTGGAGTTTTTAGTGCCAGCTCTGTATTTGATGACAAACTCATAATTGGACAACTGAGCCATCCATCTTTGTTCCAAAGCGCTGAGCCTGGCGGTCTCCAGATAGGTTAACAGATTGTTGTCTGTATAGATGGTAAATTTAGATGAGGCCAAATAGTGCTTGAACCTCTCGGTCACTGCCCAAACGATAGCCAAGAATTCCTGCTTGAAGGAGATATAGTTGGTAGAGTTCTTCTCAGTAGAACGAAGCTTCTGACTGGCATAAGCAATGACTTTTTTCTTACCCTGCTGTACTTGAGATAGGACAGCTCCTAACCCAACATTGCTGGCATCGGTGTGCAGGCTAAATGGCTGATCATAGTCTGGTTATGCTAAGATCTCTTCTCCAGTAAGTGCTTGCTTAAGGCTGTTGAATGACTCATCCAACCTAGCATTCCACTCAATCAGCGGACTCTTGCCTCTGGCCTTTTTGGGTTGGCCAACTAGGAGATCTTGAAGAAGAGGGGCTGCCAATTTAGTAAAGTCTTTGATAAAGCGTCTGTAGTATCCCACTAGGCCTAGGAATTGTCTGACCTCTTGGATGTTGGTGGGTACCTGCCAGTCTCTGATGACAGTCACTTTGTCTGGGTCGGGTGCTATTCCTTTTGCGCTCACGACATGACCTAAATACTGCACTTTGGGCTTTAAGAGATGACATTTAGATGGTTTTACCTTTAAACCGAAGTTGTACAACGTCTCCAAGAGCTCTGCCAGGTGTTGCAGATGCTCCTCATAGGTCCTGGAATATGCAATCACATCGTCCAAGTACAATAGCACAGTCTCAAAGTTCATATGTCCCAGGCAACATTCCATAATTCTCTGAAAGGTTCCAGGGGCACTGCTCAATCTGAACGGCATGTAATTAAATTCACATAGCCCCATACGAGTAGTGAACGCAGTTTTTTCTTTGTCTGCCTCAGCAACAGGAACCTGCCAGTATCCGCTGGTTAAGTCCAAAGAGGAGAAGTACCTAGCTGATTTTAACACCGCTAGAGACTCCTCTTTGTGCGGAAAGGAGTATGTGTTATGATTGGGTCACCGAGGTGGAAAACAAGACCAAGCTAAGCTACAGAAAATCAGAGAGGTTGGTAACTAAGCAGATTGCAGACCCCTGATCCTATCCACACAACTAGCAGTAGCCGTGGAGCATGCCTACGATGATTCTAGATGCATTGACACAGCTGGAGAACTAAATAAGCCTAAAGCAAGAAAAGGGGAAATCTAAACTGCCGCAGAGCAGACCCCAAATTAATAGACAGCCCCCAAACATATATTGTCAGTGAGACAAGATGAAAACACAAACACAGGTAGGAAAATAGGCTGAGCAAACGATGGGGCCCACACTAACTAGAAAGGACAGGAAAGGAAAGACACTGTCTGCAATCACGCAAAAAACCCTGCAAAAATGTCCAACACTTCTGATAGCAAAAACTCTGAAGTCACTAGATTTCTCCCACTATATCAGCACTCTAGCATATTCTGAAAGCAGAGCAAAAAGAGGCCAATCTAATAAGGGACAAAAAACAAACTGACACAGGATGAAAATTCAGCACAGCCCCAGCCGGGGCTGGCTGACCACACAAACCTGAATAGACAAAACCAAATCAAATGTGAACAATAGCAAAGAACACTTAGCTTGAGAATGCAGGTACTGAACTGGAAACTAAGACCTCAGGAGGCAGGAAAAATCACCAGCAGGGATAGAGGGAGTCGGCTGTCTTAAATCCAGTCAGAGACTCCTGATGTCCAATCGACATCCTCATTATCAGGTGGCAGGCCTCTGTCAATTAGATCAGCTCCATTACCTCCTGTAACCACCAGAGGGAGCCCGGAAAGAGAACTCGCGACTCCTCTGTCAATACAACCAGCTCCACTACCTTCACTAGCAACCAGAGGCAGGCCAAAAAGTGAATTCACAACAGTACCCCCCCTTGAGGAGGGGTCACCGAACCCTCATCCACGCCACCAGGCCGATCAGAATGGGCCCGGTAAAAAGCACGAACCAATCTATCGGCATGAATGTCAGAAGCAGAGACCCAAGAATTATCCTCCTGGCCATAACCCTTCCATTTGACCAAGCACTGGAGTCTCCGTCTAGCCAAACGAGAATCCAATATTTTCTCTACCTCATATTCCACATTGCCTTTAACCAATACAGGGTCAGGAGGTGCCGCCATAGGAACCACTGGCTCAACAAACCTCTTCAACAGAGATTTATGAAACACGTTATGGATCTTAAAAGTAGCTGGAAGAGCCAATCGAAAAGAAACAGGATTAAGAACCTCCAAAATCTTATAAGGTCCAATGAATCTTGGCTTGAACTTTGGAGACGCAACCTTCATAGAAATATTCTTTGACGACAACCAAACCATATCAGCCACTTTAAACCGGGGACCAATGGTCCTATGCCGGTTGGAAAACCGCTGGGCTTTTTCCTGAGAGAGGGACAACTTATCCACCACTTGGTCCCAAATCTGCTGCATTCTCTCTACCACAGTGTCCACACTTGGGCAGGTCGAAGATTCCACCTGCCCTGAAGAAAATCGAGGATGAAACCCAAAGTTACAGAAAAAGGGCGACATCAAAGTGGCAGAACTAGCTCTATTGTTTAGCGCAAATTCGGCCAAGGGCAAAAATGAGACCCAGTCATCCTGATCAGCAGATATAAAACATCTCAAATAGGACTCCAAAGTCTGGTTTGTTCTCTCAGTCTGCCCATTGGTCTGAGGATGAAACGCAGAGGAGAAAGATAACTGAATTCCCAGATTGGAACAAAATCTGGAAACAAACTGGACTCCTCTGTCCGACACAATGTTCTCAGGAATCCCATGCAACCGCACCACCTGTTGTAAAAACAAGGGCACCAACTCTGAAGAAGATGACAACTTTGGGAGTGGTACAAGATGGACCATCTTAGAAAATCTATCACAAATCACCCAGATAACAGTCATTTTCTGAGAGACAGGAAGATCAGAAATAAAATCCATTGAGATATGGGTCCATGGCCTCTTGGGCACCGGCAGGGGCATCAACTTCCCACTAGAACGAGAACAGGGTTTAGACCGAGAACAAGTCCCACAGGACTGCACAAAATTCCTGACATCACGAGATAAAGCAGGCCATCAAAAAAACCTACTCACCTAATCTCTGGTACCAAAAATACCTGGATGACCAGCCAACGCGGAGCAATGAATTTCAGACATCACTCTCTTCCTCCACTGGTCAGGAACATACAATTTTCCCATAGGACAATGCTCAGGTTTGTCCTCCTGAAATTCCTCCAGGGCACGTCTCAAATCGGGCGAGATGGCGGAAAGAACTACCCCCTCACCTAGGATGGCAGTAGGCTCGGTCATAATAAGAGAATCCGCAAAGAAACTCCTAGCAAGGGCGTCTGCCTTAACATTCTTAGTGCCCGGAAGAAAAGAGACCACAAAATTAAAACGCGTGAAAAACAAGGCCCACCTAGCCTGTCTAGGATTCAAGCGTCTGGCTGATTCAAGATAAATCAAATTCTTGTGGTCGGTGAGGACCACAACTTGATGTCTAGCTCCCTCCAACCAATGTCTCCACTCTTCAAATGCCCATTTCATGGCCAACAATTCCCGATTTCCCACGTCATAGTTACGTACACATGGGGAGAATTTTCGAGAAAAGAAGGCACAGGGATTCATTTTAGAAGTCACCGGATCTTTTTGGGACAAAACAGCTCCTGCACCAATCTCAGAAGCATCTACCTCCACCTGAAATGGAAGTGAGACATCAAGTTGCCGTAGAACCGGAGCAGAAGTGAATCTCCGCTTAAGCTCCTGAAATGCTGAGACAGCCTCTGGAGACCAATTCAGCACATCAGCACCCTTCTTGGTCAGATCAGTCAATGGTTTGACAATACCAGAAAAATTACCTATAAATTTACGATAGAAATTAGCAAAACCCAAAAACTTCTGGAGAGCCTTCAAAGAAGTGGGCTGAACCCAATCATAAATGGCCTGTACCTTGGCCGGGTCAATTTCAATAGCCGACGGAGACAAAATAAATCCCAAAAATGAAATCCTCTGTACACCAAAGAGGCATTTCGATCCCTTAACATACAGGGAATTTTCCCTCAAAATCCGGAACACAGTCCGGACATATTCCACATGAGAATCCCAATCACTGGAAAAGATCAAAATATCATCCAGATAGATGATCAAAAACTTATCCACAAAGTCCCGGAAAATATCATTCATAAAGGATTGGAAGACAGAAGGGGCATTAGTGAGCCCAAAAGGCATCACCAGGTACTCAAAATGTCCCTCCGGAGTATTAAACGCCGTCTTCCATTCATCCCCGTGCTTGATGCGAATAAGATTATACGCTCCCCTGAGGTCAAGCTTGGTAAACCAGCAGGCACTTTTAACTCTGGAAAATAAATCAGAAATCAGGGGTAACGGGTATTGATATTTAACCGTGATTTTGTTAAGGCAGCGATAGTCAATACAAGGCCTTAATGAACCATCTTCTTGGTCACAAAAAAAAAACAGCACCTAAGGGTGAAGAGGATGGTCTGATATGACCCTTATCCAATGACTAGAGTTGAGCGATACCGTCCGATACTTCAAAGTATCGGATCGGAATGGATCGGCCGATCTTAAAAAAAAAAGTATCGGTATCGCCGATTCCGATACCGGAAGTCCCATTCAAGTCTATGGGACTTCCGGTATCGGAATAAGAAAAATCCTGTTTTTCCCTTGTACAGCCTCTCTGGGGTCTGTACGGGCCTTTCGGGGGGCTGTGCCGGCCTGCCAGGGGGTCTGTGCAGGCTCCGGTGGTCTGTGCCGGCCTGCCGGGGGGCTGTGCAGGCTCCGGTGGGCTGTGCCGGCCTGCCGGGGGGCTGTGCCGGCTCCGGGGGGCTGTGCCGGCCTGCCGGGGGGCTGTGCCGGCCTGCCGGGGGGCTGTGCAGGCTTCGGGGGTCTGTGCAGGCATCGTCCGATGGGACTACAAGTCCCATCGGGCGATGCCTGCTACCATGACAGTGATTGACACATTAGCCAATGATGGGACAGTAGTAGTCCCATCATCCGGCTAATGTGTTGAATGTAAAAAAAAAATAAAAAAAAAATTACATGCTACATACATGCTACATACATACAACATGCATACTACATACATGCTACATTCATACTACATATATACTACATGCAACATACATACTACATATATACTACATGCATGCAACATGCATACTACATATATACTACATGCAACATACATACTACATATATACTACATGCAACATACATACTACATATATACTACATGCATGCAACATGCATACTACATATATACTACATGCTACATACTACATATATACTACATACATACTGCATGCTACATACATACTACATGCTACATACATACCACATACATACTACATACATACTACATGCTACATATATACTACATGCTACATACATGCTACATACATACTACATACATGCTACATACATACTACATGCATGCTACATACATACTACATGCTACATACATACTACATACATACTACATGCTACATATATACTACATATATACTACATGCATGCTACATACATACTGCATGCTACATGCATGCTACATACATACTACATACATACTACATGCTACATACATACCACATATATACTACATACATACTACATACAATACATTCATACAATACATACATAGACATACAGTACATATAACATAGAGTAACATACTTACCAATACTTGTCACATTGTTCCCCGAAGCCATTGTCTTTTACGGAATAAATATTAACATAACAAACCACAAAAATACTCACCCACGATCCGAAGCAGTCCACGAGTGTGTCCCACGACGATCTTGGGTAGAGAACTGCAGCATCAGATGATGCTGCCGTTCTCTACGGGCTGCAGGAATCCAATGACGGAAGGAAGGTATCCTTCCGCACTGTATTCCTCCGCCACTTAAAAAAAAAAAAGTCCCTAGTCTCACTTTATGCCATTGCTGCATGGGAATTTCCCACACAGCAATGGCATAAAGTGAGACTAGGGACTTTTTTTTTTTAAGTGGCGGAGGAATACAGTGCGGAAGGATACCTACCTTCCGTCATTGGATTCCTGCAGCCCGTAGAGAACGGCAGCAACAGCTGATGCTGCAGTTCTCTACCCAAGATCGTCATGGGACACACTCGTGGACTGCTTCGGATCGTGGGTGAGTATTTTTGTGGTTTGTTATGTTAATATTTATTCCGTAAAAGACAATGGCTTCGGGGAACAATGTGACAAGTATTGGTAAGTATGTTACTCTATGTTATATGTACTGTATGTCTATGTATGTATTGTATGAATGTATTGTATGTAGTATGTATGTAGTATATATGTGGTATGTATGTAGCATGTAGTATGTATGTAGCATGCATGTAGTATGTATGTAGTATGTATGTAGCATGCATGTAGTATGTATGTAGCATGCATGTAGTATGTATGTAGTATGTATGTAGCATGTAGTATGTATGTAGCATGCATGTAGCATGTATGTAGTATGAATGTGGTATGTATGTAGCATGTAGTATGTATGTGGTATGTATGTAGCATGTAGTATGTATGTAGCATGCATGTAGTATATATGTAGTATGTATGTAGCATGTAGTATGTATGTAGCATGCATGTAGTATATATGTAGTATGTATGTAGTATGTATGTAGTATATATGTAGCATGTAGTATGTATGTGGTATGTATGTGGTATGTATGTGGTATGTATGTGGTATGTATGTGGTATGTATGTGGTATGTATGTGGTATGTATGTGGTATGTATGTGGTATGTATGTGGTATGTATGTAGCATGCATGTAGTATATATGTAGTATGTATGTAGTATGTATGTAGCATGCATGTAGTATATATGTAGTATGTATGTAGCATGTAGTATGTATGTAGTATTTTTTTTAACATTTAACACATTAGCCGGATGATGGGACTACTACTGTCCCATCATTGGCTAATGTGTCAATCACTGTCATGGTAGCAGGCATCGCCCGATGGGACTTGTAGTCCCATCGGACGATGCTTGCACAGACCCCCGGACATCAGCACAGCCCCCCGGCAGGCCGGCACAGCCCCCCGGCAGGCCGGTACAGACCCCCACAGGGTGCACAGACCACCGGCAGGCCGGCACAGCCCCCCGGCAGGCCGGTACAGACCCCCACAAGGTGCACAGACCACCGGCAGGCCGGCACAGCCCCCCGGCAGGCCGGTACAGACCCCGGGCAGTCCACACAGCCCCCCGGCAGGCCGGCAGAGACCCCCGGAAGTCCCGAAATGACGGCGCATCATGATGCGCACACACCGCGCATCATGATGACGTCAGGCTGTCAATCAACTTTGAACTTCCGATTCCGATGCCGACTTCCGATATTGAAAAAATATCGGAAGTCGGTATCGGAATTCCGATACAGCAAGTATCGGCCGATACCCGATACTTGCGGTATCGGAATGCTCAACACTACCAACGACTCGTTGATATAAGATCGCATAGCATCATGTTCGGGTACCGATAAGTTGAAAAGCCGACCCTTGGGAAATTTACACCCGGGCATCAACTCAATTGCACAGTCATAACTCCTATGAGGAGGCAAAGACGCAGACTTACTCTCACTAAATACATCAGAAAAATCCAGTCAAATAATCAGGAATATCATGAGACTGGCGAGAGGTGGAGAAAACAGGAGTGTCACTAAGAACACACTGACAACCCCAACTCACCACAGACACAGATTTCCAATCCAAAACAGGATTATGAGTTTGCAACCAGGGAAACCCAGAACAATAGTATCATGCAAATTGTGCAGCACCAAAAATTTACAATTTTCTTGGTGGTCCGGGGCAACTCGCATTATCACCTGGGTCCAAAACTGGGGTTTATTCTCCTCCAAAGGAGTAGCATCAATACCCCTCAAAGGAATAGGCATCCGCAGGGGTATCATGGGAAAACCACAACGTTTAGCAAAGTCCAAATCCATCAGATTCAAAGCTGCTCCTGAATCCACAAAAAGCCTTAGCAGAAAATGTGTAGTTGCCAAAAGGAACTTAGGTTGTACACCACCCACAGCAAATGTGTGTGCAAAACGTTTCTCTCATTTAGGACAGACAGAAATAGTATGAGAGGTGTCGCCACAGAAAAAACACAGCTTATTACGCCTTCTAAACTCCTGACGTTGCGTCCTAGACAAAACCCTATCACATTGCCTTTGTTCAAAAGGCGGCAACGCCTCTCGTGTAGTTTTACGTTCAAGTAAACGCCGATCAACTTGAATCGCTAATGACATAGAATCATCAAGACCAGAGGGAACAGGAAATCCCACCATAACATCTTTTACGGTTTCTGATAAACCTTTTTGAAAGAGAGCTGCTAAGGCACCATCATTCCATGTAGTAAGGACCGCCCACTTTCGGAATTTCTGACAGTATAACTCTGCAGATTCCTGACCCTGGTTTAATGCCAATAGGGTTTTCTCAGCTTGATCAATAGCATTAGGCTCATCATACAACAACCCCAACGCTTGAAAAAATGCATTCACATTAGTCAGAATAGGATTTCCAGGAGTCAGAAAAAAAGCCCAATCCTGGGGATCACCGTGCAGCAAGGAGATGACAATTTTAACCTGCTGCACAGAGTTCCCCGATGAGTTAGGCTTCAAGGCAAGAAATAATTTACAATTATTCTTAAAATTCAAAAATTTAGACCAATCCCCAGAAAACACATCAGGAATAGCGATTTTTGGTTCAACAGCAGGTGATTGAGCGAGATAGGCGGAAATTCCTCACACTTCAGTAGCGAGCTTCTCAACACGATCAGACAATTGCTTAATCTCCATTAAAGAAATATTCCTCCTGTGGCCCCAGAGAAAAAGAGGAAAAAATACATATAAAAAAAAAAAAATTCTGACACTTTTTTTTTATAATTTTCTCCTGCTTTTGAGTACCCTAGAATCTGCGGTTTAGGCTGGTGATTCTGTTATGATTGGGTCACCGAGGAGGAAAACAAGACCAAGCTAAGCTACAGAAAACCAGAGAGGTTGGTAACTAAGCGGATTGCAGACCCCTGATCCTATCCACACAACTAGCCGTAGCCGTGGAGCGTGCCTACGATGATTCTAGATGCCTCGACAGAGCCAGAGAACTAAATAAACCTAAAGCAAGAAAAGGGGAAATCTAAACTGCCCCAGAGCAGACCCCAAAGGAATAGACAGCCACCAAATATATGTTGTCGGTGAGACAAGATGAAAACACAAACACAGGTAGGAAAATAGGCTGAGCAAACGATGGGGTCCACACTAACTAGAAAGGACAGGAAAGGAAAGACACTGTCTGCAATCATGCAAAAAACCTGCAAAAATGTCCAACACTTCTGATAGCAAAAACTCTGAAGTCACTAGACTTCTCCCACTATATCAGCACTCTGGCATATTCTGAAAGCAGAGCGAAAAGAGGCCAATCTAATAAGGAACAAAAAAACAAACAGACACAAACAGTAACATAAGGATGAAAATTCAGCACAGCCCCAGCCGGGGCTGGCTGACCACACAAAACTGAATAGACAAAGCCAAATCAAATGTGAACAATAGCAAAAAACACTTAGCTTGAGCATGCAGGGACTGAACTGGAAACTAAGACCTCAGGAGGCAGGAAAAATCACCAGCAGGGATAGAGGGAGTTGGCTGTCTTAAATCCAGTCAGAGACTCCAGATGTCCAATAGTCATCCTCATTATCAGGTGGCAGGCCTCTGTCAATTAGATCAGCTCCATTACCTCCTGTAACCACCAGAGGGAGCCCGGAAAGAGAACTCGCGACTCCTCTGTCAATACAACCAGCTCCACTACCTTCACTAGCAACCAGAGGCAGGCCAGAAAGTGAATTCACAACAGGTATGCATCTTTGTGAGTAATTTTGTTAATTTGTCTGTAATCTACACACGCGCATTGTACCATCTTTCTTTCTTACTAACACCAGGGGAGCTGCCCAAGGACTGTAGCTATCCCTGATTACCCCTGCTTGTTTCATTTCTCTTAGCATACCTTTTGCACACTGATAATGAGCTGGAGGTACAGGACGATACCTTTGTTTGATAGGTGGGTGATCTCCTGTGGGGATGTTATGTTGAAACCCTTTTACCTGCCCAAAATCCAATGGATGCTTACTGAAAACCCTCTTGTATTCTTGTATCACTCGCTGCACTCCATTTTTCTGATGTACAGGAGTGGAGTCGGTGCCAACATGTATCTGTTAGAACCATTCCTCCGTCTGAACAGAAGAGCCATTGCCATCCGTCGCTTCTAAGGGAGTCAAGGGTCCTAAAGCCTGAATATCATTGTTACTGACTGTGAATAGTTTGGCTGCGGTTGCATAACGGGGCAAGCAAGCTTCCTCCTCTCCACAGTTCAGAACACGTACTGGGACCCTGCTCCTTTTAACATCAACAATTCCCCTGTCCCTCAGCACAGTAGGTCTGCTATCTGAATAGACTGGTTCAAGGAGAGCTTGGTAGTCCCGTCCTCTGATGCCTATGGCTGCTCTTTACCAGATGAGAGTCTCACTCCTAGGGGGAAGCATAATGGAGTAGGGATCCCTCATTCTTAAGTTACTGTCACACTTAGCGATGCACCAGCGATCCCGACCAGCGATAAGACGTGGTCAGGATCGCTGGTGCATCGCAAAGTGGTCGCTAGTGAGCTGCCACACAGGCAGATCTCACCAGCAACATAGCAGGGGTCGGGGGTTGTTACTTACCTGTCAGATGAGGCGATCCTGACATACTCCCGCCCGCGTCCACGCGTCGCTTGTCAGCGCCACAGGAAGCCCAGCAGGAAGCTGACGACGAGAAACAGTCCAGGACGTTCTCGCGCGATCAGCGATAACCAGCAGGGGAGCGGTCGGAGGTAAGTATCAGACATAGCGATATCGCTAGCAATATCGCTATAATGTCACAAAAACCAGTGACGTTATGGCAATATTGCTAGCGATATCGCTTAGTGTGACAGGCCCTTTACACTACCAATCTCTCCACTAGTTAACACCACCTGCTGTTGCTGCACAAGGGCCTTGATAACTTTATTGAGGGCATGTTGTTCTTTGTACTGGGCCGACTCGGCTATGTCTTTCAAAATGGTTATGACATATTTTCTGGAGTTTTGAGTATACTTACAAGTGGTGTAATAATAGCTTTGCAGTGGTCAAGACAAAATATTATCAAATGGGAAAACGAATTACATACAATAATTGACCCTCCTGACCTTGAACAGGCATGCTCCCTCTCGTACGCCTCTACCATTTCCTTATCACTACAAGAGACGAACTTCAAACTTTTAACGAGATGGTATTATACCCCTTTAAGACTCCATAGAATCAACCCTGACAATTCTCCGCTTTGTTGGAGGGGTTGTGGAAGGCCAGGAAATATTTTGCATATATTTTGGCAATGTCCCAAAATTGTTCCCTTTTGGAGAAAGGTTTCAAATGTTATCGATTTTATCTTAGGAACGCGACTTATTTTGTCTCCTCGTCTGGCCCTTCTTTCTCTAGACGCTGACAAAATTGACCCTACTAACAGGCTGTTGATAATGCACATTTTACTAGTTTCCAAACACAATATCGCTTTCCTTTGGAAAAATCCAAAACCTACACAAATTAACAATATTATATACAAAATTAGCCTTCATCATTCCTTTGAACTGAAATTTGCACATATGCATGATCAATTTGCCAAACATGCTAGGAAATGGTCTAGATGGCTGGAGCTGTTCTCTTAAGGTCTTCAACCAGAGTGCGCCTGCCTAGGCCCCTTTGGGGTTAGGTCTTTGGCTTGGAACAAATGTAATATATTATATGCTTAGATACTTAACTTTGTAATAGTTCATTGTATAATATGCTTCTGCATTAACATGTTACATTTTATGTATTCTTTACATTTGGACATTGTTGTCCTTCCTCTTTTCCTTTTCATCTTTCCCTCCCTCCCCTACACCTTCTTCCCCATTTATTAAACCTCCAATAAAACGTTTGGAAAACAAAATGGTTATGACCTCATTTAAACAATTCTCAATCACATTTGTGCCCAATGTTATGATAGATTGACACTCTTCTCTTTCCACCTCTACCACCACAAGACCTTGAGCTTTGAGATCCACCTTCCCCACTTTAATGACAACCTCTTTGTACCCCACCTGTGTCAGAAGTTGACCATTACTTGCTATTAAAGACAAGTTACCATCAGGAAATTGGGTGAAATCAACATCAGTCCAATATCTTTGGTACAGTGTGTGGGGCTTGTGGTTACCTGTGATCCAGTGTCCATGAGGGCGGTGAAGGGGATACCTTCCACTACCATGGATATAAGTGGATGTCCTCCATCATACCTGTTTCTCCAGTTAGCTGAACCAGATTGGCTTACTCCTGGGGGTTGGTCCTCGGCCCCAGGAGTCGCCCGTTTAAAGGACATTCCCTTTCACTGTGATCCACCTTATTGCACCATCTGCAGATGGGTCTCCCAGAAGAGTTAAATCGGTCCGTTGTTCTCCTGCCGGAGCGAGTCAGTCGTCGCTGATGTTGCGGCATCCTCTTTGGCCGTCGCCATGGGAGATCATCCGGGCTTGATGCTAGTTGGATCCTCTCTATGGGGGAACAAGTCTGGAGAGTCTGGACAGTTTTACATAGAGCAGCCATATTTTTTGTCAGTTCCTGTACTTGCAGCCATAAATCTGCAGTAGAATCATCCACTGGAATCTGCACATGCTGTACTGCAGGCACCTGGGGTGAGGATACTGCCCCCTGGTGGTATGTAACTGCTGGAGGTAGATTCTCTTAAGATATAGATGGATCTGTCCTTAAACTGAACAAAGTCCATGTCAGGGTTCTGCAATGACATCATGCGCAGTTGTGCATTACTGGAATCAGACATAAGACCCTCAATGAACTGCTCTTTCAGCATTTTGTCCTCATCTCTTACTCTGTCTGGATCAATTTGTTTCATGGCCTGCAGTGCCTCCTGCAGGTTAAGGGCATAGTCTCTAACAGTGTCGTCTGGTTTCTGTCTGCCGCTGAAAAATCGCATCTTTATTTCTGAAGCAGTACGGGTGTCAAAAGTATCTTTTAATTTAGCAAAAATGTCTTTTATAGTCTTTTTATCAGTCGCTGGCCAAGATTTAACTTCTCTGTGGGCTGCGCCACTGAGCTGACTTGTAAGTATACTGACTTTCTGCTCCTCTGACATAGCTTCTCTGCACAGCTTCTCTTTAAAGTCACTTAAGGTGACAACATGTATGTCAGTACCTGGATAAGAATGAAGTGATTAAACAGAGTCAGCATGGGTTTGTAACTAATAAGTCATGTCAGACTAACTTAATTTCCTTCTATGACGGAATCACTGATTGGGTGGATCAAGGAAATGCTGTAGATATAGTATATCTTGACTTTAGCAAAGCATTTGACAAAGTATCTCATACAATCCTTATTGAAAAAATGACTAAGTATGGAATGGACAAGGCAACTGTTAGGTGGATTCATAACTGGCTTAGTGATCGGACCCAGAGAGTGGTCGTAAATGGCTGCACATCCAGTTGGAAGAATGTCTCAAGTGGGGTACCACAGGGCTCTGTCCTGGGCCCTGTATTGTTCAACATCTTTATCAACGATTTAGATGAAGGAATTGAGAGTAAACTGATTAAATTTGCTGATGACACAAAGCTAGGAGGGATAGCTAATACTAGAGAAGAGAGAGAGAGGATTCAAAAAGATATAAATAAACTGGAGAAGTGGGCAGCAACTAACAGAATGGTGCAGATGATCCCTGGGGGGTAGATCGTGATGGCAGTGCAGATGTTAAACCCTCTCCAACCAGGGCAGAGCCCCAGAGATTGTGATGAAAGTAGAAGGCAAGGAGTAATAAAGCAGGAGACAAGGAAAGTCACTTTATCATTTACTGTAGTTCAGGTGCAGTTCAGAGGAGATATTACACCTCTCACCAGGTTACAGTCTGCTCTGGAGAATGGGAGTTATCTTTCCATGCTGTGACTTAGTGTAACTTCCTGCTATTCTAATCCCTTCTGGGACCAAGGCTTCCCAGAGTTTAAAACTTCCAATATTGCCTCTACTCACTGTGTATTTCTCCTTCAGCAACTCTCAACTTAAATCCTGTGCGAAGCAGCTCAAATTCCCACTTGCACTATCCATCACTGATCCTAGGTTATTGCAGTATTTCTGAGGGAAAACACTTTTCCGCTGGTTGTATAATCCCACGCATTCTCTCAGCTTACCACCCTGCTCTGAAAGCATGGATGGTCTAGGGGCTGGTTCCCTGATGCTTCTTATTAGCTTTACTCCTGGAGGGACCACATGTCATCATGGCTTCCAGGAGCGTTTTTCCTCCTTCTTGTTCACGGAAACAACAACTCGGCCCCTCCCCCTCCCAGTTAGGGTATGTCTGCAAAGCTCTAAGCTTCAGACAAGTGAGGGAGTAAGGCAAATTGTGTGTGTGTGTGGTCTCTAGCAGAGAAAGCATAACTCCCATTGCTCACAAAACACATAAAACAGTACATATTTAACCCTTTTGTGGCAATAAAGACGCAGGGCGCCACATTTCCTATGGAGCTGAAGTAGACTGTGACATATAATTGGGATCACTCTCCAGATGAAAATTACAATGGTGGCTGATTTTCAGGTTGTTCACAGAAGGTGTGGTGTTTGCAGGTACGCAAGATGCAGTGACGAGTCGCGAGACAATTAGGTGCTTTCTATATTAACATTTATAAGACTAGAGGGAACTTTCCTCAGTCCCGGCCTGATCACCAAAAGGGGTAACACGGGTTGCCCTCGCAGGGGTTCTGTACAAGCACACACAAACGGGTAGAACACGACTACTTCCGGCAACAGCCGGTCACTACAGGGCCGCAGTATGGCCGACTACGGGTCCTTAATTACAAACTCAACTTAGCCATCCAGATGTCCCTTGCCGTTCGGGTTGATGGTCTTTCGGCGTAGTAGTTGCTGAGGCGATGACGAAGTCTTCGCGCACTCCGGCGCGCTGATGACACTGGAGGCTCACAGGCTCCGGCAGAGTCCTTGGACGGTTGGACCGCAGCCCCTGGCCTGGGGCAAGCAGCAGCGATGTGTGGTGGCGAATGACAGGCCACCTGCGCAGCTAACGGCTGCGACGGGGGTCCGCAGTCAGCAGAGGCCCGGCCCCTGCTGCGGACAGGAGCGGGACAGTGGTGGCCGCTGGCGGTACTGTACTTGCCGCGGCCACTGGTGAGACCAGGGCAGCTGCAGGTGGCGGGGAACAGGCCGCAGCCGCGGGCTGAGGGGAGGCGGCAGCGGCTGCGGGTTGAACTGGGGCCGCAGTGGCCGTGGGCTGGAGCGGGGCAGCAAGTCCCGGATGATCGCCTCGGTACCATCCTTCTGGAGTCCTCGGTGAGCGTCCTACCTGGCACTGGTGAGTCGCTCTCGCTTTCAGCCACTCCCACGGTCTCCTGCTGTCTATGTGTCGGTCTGCTGACTCATCGTCCCGGGAATTCCCCGCCCCTTTTGTACTGGTCCCTCCCCCAGCCCATCTGTCTGTCACAACGGTCCGTCCCTGAATTCTGCCCCCCGGGGACAGTTTCCCCCGAAACCCAGATGATGGCTCCCTTGGTTCCGGCCCGGACACTCGACGGGGGCCGTTCCTCCCACACTCCCCCGCCCTGTATGCTCGCCAGTCCTCGGGCGAGGGTTTTTGTAGATTCGGGTTAGCTTTTTGGGACGACAGTCCTTGTCGCCATATGAACTGGTCCTGTTCGTAACGTTCAGGGTGTTCGCCACCTGTTGACCGCTCGGAGCGTCGAAGCTCGGGTGTAGTGGAGTCTTCTGGGGTGGTGGAGGGTGGTCGAATAGTTGGTTCTGGTGGGATGCCCGGGTCTACTGTAGTGCCACTATTAGGGCGACCCGCAGATGCGACGGGGAAGTCCTCTTCGTCATCCAGGTCCCAGACCGGGGGCAGGGGGTCGGGGACCTGGAGGGTCGGCTCAAGCTGCAGGGGATCGGTAGACGTACAAGGTCGTAACATGTTACGGTGCACAACCCGAGTGAGAGGCGCGTTGTTTCCTTCAGATTGTATTTCGTACACAGGCCTGTTGGGGCTTATTCGGCGCAACACTCGGTACGGGTTCACTTCCCATCGTGGTTCTAACTTGTTTTGGGGGCGTTGATCAAGTACGAGTACCCGATCCCCAGTCTGAAAGTCAATGGGTGGGGGCACTGATCCTGGAGCTTTGTATGGACAATACGGTGGAGGGTCTGCAGCCGGTGCCGGTGGTTTCTGACCCACGAGGATACCCCGGTCCAGGGATGGGGTTCTTCTTGTTTCAATTCCACCTCCGTAATTCCTTTTCCTTCCCGCCCGAACAGCAATGAGTAGGGGGTGTAACCAGTCACTCGATGCACCCGATTGTTATATACCCACACCAGCTCAGGGACATATTCAGGCCAGCGGGCCTTGCGGTTGCTCTCCAGGGTGCGCAGCATTTGGATTAGCGTACGATTGAATCGTTCGCAGGCTCCGTTTCCCTGCAGGTGGTATGGCGTAGTCCGCGATTTATCGATACCGTAAAGATGGTGTAGCTCTTCCATGACTTTTTCTAGGAAGCACGCCCCTTGATCCAAATGTATTCATTGTGGACAGCCATACACTTGAATAAAGTTCTTACAAATCGCATAGGCGGCCGACTCTGCTATTTGGTCTCGGGTGGGGTGACCACGGCAAACTTGGTGAAATGGTCCACCATAATGAGACAATGTTCATACCCCTGATAGGCAGGACCTATGGTTAGATAGTCCACCATAAGAAGCTCCTGAGGGGCTGATGTTACAATAGTTTGCACCGGGGCTCGTTGCGCAGGGGGTTTAGCGAGCTCACACGGGCGGCAGGTTCGACAAACTTCTTCTACAGCAGCGTGCAAGCGTGGGTGGTACACTATCTGCTGCAGCCATTGTAAAGTCTTTTGAGCACCAAAATGAGCCCCCTTTTCATGGGCTTCCCGGGCCAGCTGGTTGAGATGGGCTCCGGGCACGATTACCTGCCATATCGTAGCTGACGTGGTTCGTGACATGGCTTTTCGATATAAAAGTCCATTTTTGATGGCTAGTTTTTCCCACTGGCGCAACATATCTTGGGTCAAAGTCTGTCTTTGTGAGCCCGTGGGCAATTTACCGGTGGCCACCCATCGGCGCAGGAGTCCAATTTCTGTATCTTCTTGTTGCTGCTGGATCCAGTTGTCGAGGGGCTGTTCCGGCATCCCTCCTAGGAGTCCCGGATGAGGTGCTTTTTGCGTCTGGACTGTAAGCGCGGCGGTGGTGAGGGCGAACGGCGTCTCGTCTGCCTCTAATTCATCGTCGCAACTTCTCCCTGGGGTCGTGTGTCGGATTCTGGAGAGCGCGTCAGCGTGCACGTTTTCAGCTCCCCATTTGTAGATGATCTTATAATTGAATTTGGCCATCCGAGCCACCCACCGCTGCTCGAGGGCCCCCAGTTTGGCATTCTCCAAATGGGCTAACGGGTTGTTATCGGTCCGCACTACTACTTCGGAGTCCGCCAGGTACTCTGCGAACCGCTCCGTCATTGCCCACACTACCGCGAGGAGCTCGAGCTTAAAGGAGCTGTAATTGTCCGGGTTGCGTTCTGAGTGGTGCAGCGACCGGCTATCATAGGCGATCACTTTCTCCCGGCCGTCCTGCACCTGTGACAACACAGATCCTAGTCCCTAAAGGCTCCCGTCGGTATGCAGGATGAACGGTTGCGAGAAATCTGCATATGCCAATACCGGGGCGTCCGAGAGAGCAGCCTTGAGATCTTGAAATGCATCCTCTTGCAGTTGCTGCCACCGGCTCTTCCGTCCATTCGCCCCGGCGGGAGCCCCCTTCAGCAGGTCCTGCAGGGCTCGAGCTCGGCGTGCAAAATTCTTCACGAACCGGCGGTAATAGCCGGCCAGCCCCAAGAAGGCCCGCACGTCCTTCACCGTCTCGGGGGTAGGCCACCCCTGGATGGCAGCAACATTTTCCAGGGATGGTCGGACGCCCTCTGCCGAGACGGTATGCCCCAGGTACTCGATTTGGGTGCGGAACAGGTGGCATTTCTGGGGCTTTCCTTTAACCCATACTTCTGCAGCCGGCCGAGCACCTGCCCCAACCGCTTCAGGTGGTCCTCGAACGTGGCGGAGTACTTTAGATTATAATATCATCCAGGTATATCAACGCTCCATCAACTGCTGGAAAGTTCCTGGGGCGTTGGCCAGCCCAAACTGCATCCGATTGAACTCGAACAGTCCCATGGGAAGGATGAATGCCGTCTTGGCCCTGTCTTCCTCTGACATCGCCACCTACCCACTGGCCAGCTCAAGGGTTGAAAAGTACGTTGCGTTCCCCAGGGCAGACAGAGACTCCTCTATGCGGGGCAGTGGATACGAATCCTTGATGGTGGAGGCGTTCAACTTCCGATAATCCACGCAAAAACGCAAAGTGCCATCTTTTTTCCGAACCAGGACAATAGGGGACGCCCAAGGGCTTTGGCTTTCTCGTATGACCCCCTTCCGGAGCATTTAGGCTAACAGAGTTTTCACTTCCTGGTATAGCTGCGGTGGTATTTGCCGATATCGTTCCCGGATGGGGGCCGCTCCTGCAGTGGGGATCCTATGCGTGATGGCCGTGGTACATCCGAAGTCGTCCTCATGGCTGGTGAAGACACTGTAAAATTGTCTAAGAAGTGTCTCTACTTGGAGAAGTTGGGCTGGCGCATTCTCTCCAGGATGACTCGACCTTTTTCTTGGGCCGAGGATGTGCAGCCTGTTGGTTCGTACCGTCACTGCCCAGGGATCTTCGGGTTGCACCCTCAACTGGACCGCGGGGTCCGGCAGCATCTCTTCCAATGGCCTTACTAGTTTGGCCATCTCGGCCCGGGGCTTCAGGGTGATATACTGATCTTCCAGGTTGACTCAACGTACCAAGACGGTCCCTTCCCGCAGCACTGTGGCCAGGGAGCGGGCCACCAGGATGCCAGGGTGCAGGCGCTCCGAGTAACATGGTTCCACCTGCATCTCCACGCCCTCCAGTGGTATCGGGGAGCGGATCGGCAGAGCCACCACCGTCTGCCCCGGAGGAAGCACGAGCGGAGGGGCCGCCGGTGCGATGACCTTGCCCAGCGCCTCACCCTCCTTACACTCCTGGAGCACTCGCGCCTCCCGCACCAACCGCTGGAAGACCTGCCCCTGGGCCGTGCGAGAACCGCACTTACTTAGGGTCTCCTGCGTGGTATCGTTGAGGAGTAGATTGCCAAACTCCCGTAGTATGTTCATGCCCAAGATGATCGGATGACTGTCGTTAGTCTCTCCTTGGGTTAGGACCACTCCCCGGGGGCCGAGGGATTTACCACATAATGTCATCTGAAGCCACACCACTCCAGCGACAGGTATCGGCAGTTGGTTTGCGGCCACTAGTCGCATCATGGGCCCCCATTGGGGCCTTGCCGCTTCTGGAAAATGCTGCCGGCATGGTCGTTACCTGCGACCCTGTATCCACTAGGCACCGTACAGCACGACCTTCGACTTCGGCCCATACTATTGGGCACTTAGCGACTAGTTCTTCGGGACTTCCACCACCCCTCGTTGTGGCTTCTGGCTCCGAGCAGCGTCCCCCATGCCCGGAGCCCTCTAGTTTAATGTTCGCCGGGGTGGGTATTTCCCATGCCGCGGACACTCCCGTGCAAAGTGGCCCAGTTCTACACACTCATAACACCGGGGCGGTGAGGCTCGGCCACCCCGGGTATTGCAAGGCCCCCAGGGCCCGGAATTGTAGCCAGGTTGGCCGGGCGCGGGCTCCGTTCTTTTCTTCACTTCAGCCAACTCGCCCCGGATACTTTTCAGTTCTTGTCTCATTTCCTCGATCCATCGAGGTTCTTCGACAACGCTTACGGAAGACTCCAGGCTCCGGGCCTTCCCCACAGGAGCTGTCATCCCCTGCTCTCGCTCTCCCACCCGAGCCTGACTCCCCACTTCGGAGAAGGCTAAACGTGGGTTCACTCGGACATGTTCCCGCAATGTCTGCTTGATTAGCGGGTCCCGGAGTCCAGTCACTAACAGGTCATGCAGGGTAATGTCAATGGGCCCTACCCCTATTCCGTCCTTCCATTCTATGGCGGTGTGTCGCTCCTGGAGGGCGTTCATATACTGGGTGATGGTCTCCCCCTCCCCCTGCATCCGACTGAACAACCGGGTTCTCAACTCCCGCACGTCTGTTGGATCCCCGTGGGTCTCTTCCAAGATCTGTAAGACCCTGGCAAAGGTGTTGCGACGCCCCGGGGGTCTCAACATAACCGACTTCCGGGCTTCCCCATCTAGCGCCATAAGGGCCACCTCAGCCTCTAAATCGGGGGTCATTGGGTGCATACGGAAGAGGCCCCACATACTTTCGATCCAGCTCCACAACAGGGTATCGGAGCAAGAAAACCGGGGAAAGTTACTTAGCATAGCCCCCAGGGAGATGCTGGAGCAGGGACCACCATCGTCAGCAGCGCCCGCAGCCCCACTCTGATCAGGCGCACCGCCATCTGCGCTCAGAGACTGCATCCTGCCGACTACGCCAAATGTGGTGTTTGCAGGGACGCAGGATGCAGTGACGAGTCGCGAGACAATTAGGTGCTTTCTATATTAACGTTTATAAGACTAGAGGGAACTTTCCTCAGTCCCGGCCTGATCACCAAAAGGGGTAACACGGGTTGCCCTCGCAGGGGTTCTATACAAGCACACACAAACGGGTAGAACACGACTACTTCCGGCAACAGCCGGTCACTATAGGGCCGCGGTATGGCCGACTACGGGTCCTTAATTACAAAGTCAACTTAGCCGTCCAGACGTCCCTCGCCGTTCGTGTTGATGGTCTTTCGGCGTAGTAGTTGCTGAGGCGATGACGAAGTCTTCGCGCAGTCCGGCGCGCTGATGACACTGGAGCCTCACAGGCTCTGGCGGAGTCCTTGGACGGTTGGGCTGCTGCCCCTGGCCTGGGGCAAGAGGCAGCGATGTGTGGTGGCGAATGACAGGCCACCTGCGCAGCTAACGGCTGCGATGGGGGGTCCGCAGTCAGAAGAGGCCCGGCCCCTGCTGCGGACCGGAGCTGGACAGTGGTGGCCGCAGCCACTGGTGAGAACAGGGCGGCTGCAGGTGGCGGGTTGAACTGGGGCTGCAGTGGCCGCGGGTTGGAGCGGGGCAGCAAGTCCCGGATAATTGCCTCGGTACCGTCCTTCTGGAGTCCCCAGTGAGCGTCCTCCCTGGCACTGGTGAGTCTCTCTCGCTTTCAGCCACTCCCACGGTCTCCTGCTGTCTCTGTGTCGGTCTGCTGACTCATTGTCCCGGGATTTCCCCACCTCTTTTGTACTGGTCCCTCCCCCAGCCCATCTGTCTGTCATAACGGTCCGTCCCTGAATTCTGCCCCCCGGGGACAGTTTCCCCCGGAACCCAGATGACGGCTCCCTTGGTTCCGGCTCGGACATTCAACGGGGGCCTTTCCTCCCACAAAGGCATGATGTTTTTTCTAAGATTTCCATAAACTTCATTGAATCCATCTTGCCATCTTCACGTTAGAGGTTTCCAGTTCCAGGTGAGGCTTAGCAGCCCCAGAGCTTCATCGAGCCATCGCAATGCTTCACTGTAAGCATCACCGAGTCGGTGCTATGCTTTACTGTAGGCATGTGATGCTCTTCTTACGGACAAGCCATGAGTCGAGGAAGTCGAGGAGTCCAAGGTAAAAAGCCAAGAGGATACGTCATAACTAGAGGGGTGAGACAAAAAGTGTAATCTGGTCACAGTCCAGGGACAGAATTCCAAGAAGGTAGCGGATCAAGACAAAGGGGCTAGGTGAACGGACAGTCAGAGGCAAATCCAAGGTTAGGCAACAAAGATCAGAATATAAGGACTCAGAGCACAGAGCAGACACACACCACTTGAGCAAATCTACAACTGGCAATGTTCTAATCACTATAAGCCAGCTAAATAGCCAACTAACAACCCACAATAGGTGACACCTGTAGTAAACCCCACAAGTCCGGCCAGATTGGACCTCTGCGCTGTCACAATAATGACAGCTCAGCATACCCCTATATTAGATTTGGCGGCTGAGCTGTCACTCACAATCCTGACAACTCAGCTTGCCCCTGATCCTATTGGGCGGCTAAGCTGTCACAGCATTCTTGGGACACTGCGTGGTGGAATCGTGACAGGAATAATCTTGTTTTTATTAGCTAGCCTGAAGCGACGTCATTATTGTAATGTGACACACATGTGCGTCACGTTGCAAAAATGGCATTGCTCCAGGCTGACTAATTAAAACATTAGCTGCGGATGTCGACAGGTAACAGGCAGTACTCCAACACCCTTGCTGTGTCCACAAACCACTGTCTTGGCCGATGTGACGTGCTGATCGATTCACACCAACTCTACGCTTGGGTCTATGATGTGATTTTCTCCTCATTATTGCGACAAAGCATGGCCACCATCTCCCTCCTTAACCCTAAAGTTCCTGTGGAAACACAATGAATAAAGAAAGAGAGGCCCAAACACAAGTATATACTTTAAAACAAGTATTTACTAAATATTTTGATGCATACAATTATATTGCATTGTATTTTATTTGCTATTTGGATTACAGACGTTATTGGCAAATTGTCACTATCATGAATTCCAAGAAGAAAAAAACAAAATGACTACTTCCTTGCATGAGTTATTTTAAATGGGTTGCACTAGGCTACTGTATATTAGGGCTCAGCACTCATGCCGACGTAGACGGCACACGCTACTGAGCCTAGGGACTGGCTGCTGTGGTCACGTGCCCCGTAGTTGTGCTGACACCAATGCAGCCTGTGAAAAAAGACCAGAGCAACCACGAAGAGGCATCCATGGAGCAGAGGAAGGTGATAATCTACTGAGTTTCTTGTTTTTAAAGAGGTCATGATGATGGCCATAAAAACGCTATCCCCTAAAACCCTTTAAAGTGAACCTTCTGAAACTTCCCCTCGTCCACTGCTCTGGAGTAACAAGTCTCTGAGTATGTGCGTGCACCGGCAGAGATCTGTCAATCCAGTGCAGCGGGCAAGGAGAAACGGCTTTTAAAGTATACAGCTCTGGCAAAAATGAAGAGACCACTTTCAAATGTTCAGTTTGTCTGATTTTTCTCTTTTAGTCTATAAACTTCTGACAACATGTCTCCAAATTTCCAAGCAATATATTTTGTATTTTTTTTCTGACAAAGAAAAACGATCAAAATTAAAAAACAAACAAACAATCAGTGCTTTCAGACCTCAAATAATGCAAAGAAAAAAAGTTCACAATCATCTAGAAACAAGAATACTAGTGTTTTAACTCAGGAAGAGTTCAGAAATAAATATTTTGTGGAATAACCATGATTTTCAATCACAGCTTACATGAGTCTTGGCATGCTTTCCTCCAGTCTTTCACACTGCTTCTTGTGCAAAAATTTAAGCAGTTCTTCTTTGTTTGATGGCTTGTGACTATCTTCCTTAGGATTACAATCCAGAGGTTTTCAATGGGGTTCAGGTCTGGAGAATGGGCTGCCCATGACAGGGTTTTGATGTGGTGGTCTCTTAATTTTTGCCAGAGCTGTATTTTTATCTGAAACAACGTGGTGTTTCAGAGTTTAAGCATAGCTAGCTGAGATCAAACAGCCAGTGCCCGATGCATCCTGCACACAAATTGGGCAGCATGTATCAGCGGACATGTTTACTTTAACGATATATTTGTCATAGACAAATTATTTCCCACATTCAGGCCAACAAGACTGATTGTCCAGTTAAAACATTTTCCTCATTCAAGGTATAATTGTCCTTACCTATTGTGTGACTTCTCAGATGTGCAGTAAGATTTGATTTCTGTTTAAAACATTTCCCACATTCTAAACAAGAAAATGGCTTCTCCCCTGTGTGAATTTTCTCATGTGCAAGAAGACTTGATTTCTGGCTGAAACATTTCCCACATTCAGAACATGAAAATGGCTTCTCCCCTGTGTGACTTATCTGATGTCTAACAACATGTGATTTCTGGTTAAAATATTTTCCACATACTGGACATGAATATGGTTTCTCCCCTGTGTGACTTCGTCGATGTCTAACCAGATGAAATTTCTGGCTAAAGCATTTCCCACACTCAGAACATAAATAAGGTTTCTCCCCTGTGTGAGTTCTCTGATGTTTAACAAGATCAGATTTCTGAGTGCAACATTTCCCACATTCAGAACATGAATATGGCTTCTCCCCTGTGTGAGTTTTGTGATGGTCAATGAGAACTGTTTTTCGAGTGAAAAATTTCCCACATTCTAAACATGAAAAAGGATCCTCCACTGTGTAAGAAGATGGTTCAATATTGTTTCTGAATTTGATATTTTGATTTTGCTTAACAGTCTGTGATGAATCCGAAGATAAGAGCTTTTGAAAAGGATCAGATGATAGATCTTTGCTGTAAAGGGCTAGAGGTGTATCTGAGATAATGGCATCTTCTTCATAAGTAAATGTTGTGATACCACATTCTTCTGTTTTAAAATCTATAGGAATCAGATGTTGCTCTGAGCTTCTGATATAGTCATCTGCCAAGAAAAAAATAAAGTTATTACATTTCATTTATTTTTTTAAATCTAACATTAAAATTACTGTATATTGATATTTTATTACATTTGCATACATGTATACATACATTTTACATACAAATTGCATTTCTCAAAATTAATTTTTTTTAAATTAAAGTTGCTATGCACTTTAGAGATGAGAATCTGGCCATGTCTGTAATTACAGCTACCATTAATAATATGGTGGCAGCGCGATATTTTAAAGGTTTTGTCCACTATTTTCTACAACTCCTTAAATGTTGTAGCCCCCCCAAATATAATAATTTAAAAAAGTAATACCCCCTGCACTAGCACCATTCCATTGAAGTCGGTGGCTGGTCGCCCAGCAGTTGCATAACATTGTTATGAAATGTCAGTACTGCAGCCATTTTGTGGCCGCTAGTGATGAGCGCTCGTCCACATCACTAGTTTTCAGAGAGTCCAGTATTTCAACTAATGTTATTTGTGGATTTTTCTTTGCATCACAGTTTTCCTGGCAGTTGTGGACTAAATATTTGTTGGTCTACCTGACCATGGTTTTGTTTTTACAGGGCCCTTGATTTTCCATTTGTTAATCACAGTTTGAACACTGCTGACTGGCATTATCAATTCCTTGGATATCTCTTTGTATCATTTTCCTGTTTTACTCAGTTCAACTACCTTTAGGGTCCCGTTTCACATAGCGACGCACCAGCAATCCCAACAACGATATGACCTGGTAAGGATCGCTGGTGAGTCGTTACATGGTGCCTAGTAAGCTGCCAAACCGGCAGATCTCTTCAACGACGCAGCAATGATACAGCGATCCGTGTAATGACCTCGGCGGTCATTGGTACCTTGTCACACAGCAGCTTTTCTGACTCACGCCTGCGTCCCTGAGTTCTGCTTCGCCAACGGGGGTCGATCGTCGGCGTCAAACACAGGGATGCATGCTGGCCAGCGGAACGCCAACGATCAAAAAATGGCCCAGGACATTTGAGCACGATCAGTGATATCCAGCGGGGGGGATGGTCGCTGCTATGTGTCATACATAGCGAGATCGCTGGCGAGGTCGCTGTTGCGTCACAAAATCGGTGACATTTTAGCGATCTCGCTAGCGATGTCGTTATGTGAGACGTGGCCTTTACCCATAGATCCGTTGACAACGCTTTTACTGAATGAAAGATGCAAGAATCTGTCTGGATCCCAGAAACTCACTCAGCTTTTTGTACACAAGCAAACAGGTCACAGGTGAGAATAATACCTTTAGTAGCCATTCAAACCTATTTGTGTCAACTTCAGGACAAAATCACCAGGGTATGTGAACTTTTGATCAGGGTCATTTGGATGTTTTGGGTTGTCATTATGATTTAAAAATAGAAGACACAGTAGTTTGACAATAAATGGCTTCACCCAACCACTGTAGAAAAAGGTTTGGTGTTATCATTCATATTCTCTGAAAAAAAAAAGGCCAAGAAAGCAAAAAATAAAAGTTTAAGGAAACTCACGCAAACACGGGGAGAACATACAAACTCCTTGGAGATGTTGTCTTTGGTGGGATTTGAACCCAGAACCCCAGTGCTGCATGTCTACATTATGTAGGCATTGTTTTTCAAACATCCTTTTTTTATTTGGTTAGAATGTTAGAAGAATCAAAAAGTTAGTATCAATTTTTTATTTTCCAATTTATCTTGTAATGTGCATGGACGCATTTTGAAGTTTGCACTTAAACTAGCTCTTTAAAGTGGTCAACAAAATTGGGAAATTATATAATGATGGATCCAAAGAGTAACTCAAAAAAAATACAAATTTCATAACTAAAACCTTATTTTGCAACCAAACTTTTTGAGGTGTTAGAGGCCTAGGACCACATGAATGGATGATGATAATCGGGTTACGTAAGCCAGGTCTACTGAAATGTTTTTAATGTAACTAACACAGTTTGTAAAATATTTTTGAATTGGTAAATGATTCTGATGTTTGCAAATAAATAATATTAAAGAAACAGACCAAAAAAAACTAGTTTTACTACAAGTCAGTTGTCATTTCTATTACCTGGTGATGTGAGGGGCTGGGAAACCTCCATCATGACGTCCTTGTACAGATCTTTGTGTGCTTCTAAATACTCCCACTCCTCCATGGAGAAATAGATGGCGACATCTTGACACCTTATAGGAACCTGACACATACAATGATATCGTCATCACCCCGATACCTCCATAGCGCTACTGTATAATGTCCCAGCATTCCCAGCAGTGTCACCTCTCCAGTCAGCAACTCAATCATCTTGTAGGTGAGTTCTAGGATCTTTTGATCTTCATTGACCTCGTATATCAGGGGGTGAGGTGGAGGCCCCATGATTGGGCTCAGGGGTCTTCCCCATCCCTCAGACACAGGGGCCTGACAGCGCTCACTAGAGGTCTTCTTCACTACTGCATAATCCTGGTTATGGAGAGACACATTAATAAATCTCCCTACAGACATTTCCAGAGTCCTCACCTCTCCAGTTCTGTCCATCTGTTATTCCCATAGATAAGAATGATGTAATGTGACGTCATCAGAATCTCTCACCTCTCCAGTAAGCCGGAAGAGGATTTCTAGTGTGAGGTGTAATATCCTCTCTCCCATCTTGTCCCGGTCCCTATCCATCCTTCACTGGTCAATCAGGAAAATCCTTGTATGTCCAAGATCTCCACTGAGAGGATCCAATATTGTAGGAACCTGAATCGGAAGAAGATGAGCCGATGTAACATTATAAAGAATCGCAGGAAATAATAATTACAGGAGATAATAAGGGGAAATATACAGTATGTTGAGATGTAACATGTAGGTGTTATAGTCTCTCTATTTTTCTATTGACAGGAATACTACTTCAGTGCTGGTGAACTTACATCTCTTATACCCGCGGCGTGTGCTGCGTTCACTGAAATTTCGATTTCTTCAGTAATAATTATCAGTCAGCATTACTAACACCAGAATAGTACAACTACTGAATTTATGCCACTTTTCAGCATAAATTATGGGGAATCGGTTGTCTCTCCCCCTAGGCAAAACCGCTTGAGGTTAGTGCATAAGAGCAACATTTTTGAATGCTGGGAGAACTTTTACATCTTTTGTTTAAATCAGATACATTTTTATTTAACCAAATTTAAGGTACAAAACAATAGAACAAAAATCGCAATGAAAACATTAACAATGGTCATTAGTTTCAGAAATTCCCTCCCTCCTTTCCCCTCCCCCATTACATGCAAGAGCAGGAAATAATGCATGGTGTAACCTAAGTTCAAGGTCATCTTCTCTCCACCCAAGGTATTCACAGTGTGTCAAATGTTCTTATGCTTTTTCTCTTAACGTAAATATCTTTTTCCATATTCACAATATAGTCAGACTGTCTGAAAAATTCCCTCAGTGTCGGCGGATCTTCATTTATCCAGTATCTGGCGATCAGGAACTTTTCCATCTTTGTTATGCCAGAAAATTGGTGCAGTAGAAATAATAAATTCTCACTAATATATTTAGAGTTATTTTTGGGAACTTCAAAAGTTGCTTTTAACAAATTTATGTCACAGTATAAAAGAAATGTAACGATAGTGTCACATCAATCTTAATGTACATTGTTTCATACAATATTCTGGTCTAAGATTCCAATCTACACCTCCAAGGTAAGTGTCCTCGTTACCAGGAATAATGCTACAGACATTTCATGAGAGAATATTGGTGTTTTATAACTACTGCAGCCGAAATTAGGAAAAAAAATTGTTTCTCAGTTCAATGAAGTATAAATAAATGAATTCCCTATAAATCTATATTTATGTGCAAAACAATAGCAGTCTAACATCACTAATTAATCATTAATTATCATTTATTACTGCTTTTGGCACAAAAGCTCATACAACATGGGAAAAAATTAATTACTAGGAGAGTAATGGGAAACCAACAGAAGTAACAGTCATGACATTCATGCTGCTAATTGGGTGTAATTGACTTATTTAATGAAAGGGGGGTGTTCTAATTAATAGCAGTGCATAAATTAATGTGGTCATTCATTCTGTGAAGAAACAGGTCTCAATCATGGCCCTTATTTAAAGAAGGAGTGCAGCAAAAGTATCTGCTGGTTTCCCCCCGTGGTCAGTGAGTAAAATGGGTTGTTTCAGACATTGTACCGAAGGAGAAAGAACTTTGATCAAGAAGTTGGAGAAGGGAGAAAGATATAAGAGCAGAAAATAATTGGCTGCTTATCTAAAAAGATTTCCAATGCTAAAAAATGGCAAACAAAATCCGAAACACGTAGGAAAAGAAATACTACCATCCGCATAGATCATAGAATCACAAGACTGGCAAAGAAGCATCCAATAATCAGCTCTAGTTAGATCCAAGAAGATCTTCAGTTCTTCGGATCTTCAATGAGTCCTGCAACCATCAGAGGACGCCTACGTGAAGCCAAGCTATTTTCAAGAAACGCTCGTAAAGTACAATTGCTGAAAAAAAGACGTGTTGAAAAGGTTACAGTTTGCCAAAGAACACACTGACTGACCTAAAGAGAAGTGGTGCAAGATTCTATGGACACATGAGAGCAAGATTGCTCTTATTGGGTGTAAAGGCCACAAATAGTTTGTGAGACCACCAATAAACACTGAATTCAGGACACTGTGAAGATTCTAAAACATGGAGGTGCAAGCATAATGGTTTGGGGATGTTTCTCATATTATGGAGTTGGGTTCATTTATTGCATATGAGGCACCATGGACCAGTTTGAATGTATCAAAATACTGGAGGAGGTCGTGTTGTCTTATGCTGAGGAAGAAATGCCCGTAAAATGGGTGATACAGCAGGACAACGACCCCAAACACATCAGCAAGTGGGGAATATCCCGGCTCCAGACCAACAAGAGTGACGTTATGAAGTGGCCGCCCAATCTCCAGATCTCAATCCGATAGAGAATTTGTGGAGAGACATCAAAAATGCTGCTTTTGATATGAAACCTAAAAATGCAAAAGAACTGTGGAACGTATCGCAGTCAGCGTGAGCTGGAATATCTGTTCACAGGTGTCAGATGTTACTGCCTCCATGCCACACAGATGTAAAGCAGTTATCAGAGCGCCCTCCCCCGTATACATGAGCCCAGCCAGCGCTCTATTACTGTCCATATACACATGGCAGAGCTGGGGGCGCCATCTCTGGGAATGTAGGGGTTACTGCCCCCTGTGCAGCCCAGTAATGGGGAATCTCCAGCACCTACCTCCACCTGCAGGGGGCGCTATCTCCGGGAATGGAGGGGTTACTGCCCCCTGTGCAGCCCAGTAATGGGGAATCTCCAGCACCTACCTCCACCTGCAGGGGGCGCTATCTCCAGGAATGGAGGGGTTACTGCCCCCTGTGCAGCCCAGTAATGAGGAATCTCCAGCACCTACCTCCACCTGCAGATCTGCACACCACATATATGGCTGCTCTGTGCGCACAGGACCTGGGATGAGGTCACAGGAGGGGAGGAGTCAGGGGTCACATGATAAGGGGCCCCAGCCACAGAATTCTGCCGGGAAGGTTCTGAGTGGAGTTGGAAAATCTGCAATTTGTAGGCCATAGTGATGAGCGAGTATGCTCGTTCGGGTTTTCCCGAGCATGCTCGGGTGGTCTCCGAGTATTTGGAAGTGCTCGGAGATTTAATTTCTATTGCCACAGGTGCATGATTTGCGGCTACTTGACAGCATGAATACATGTGGGAATTCTCTAACAAACAGGCATTCCCCACATGTATTCAGGCTGTCAAGTAGCCGCAGAGCATGCAGCTGTGGCAATAGAAAATAAATCTCCGAGCAGCTTCAAATACTCGGAGACCACCCGAGCATGCTCGGGAAAACCCGAACGAGCATACTCGCTCATCACTAGTAGGCCATTCTTAAGTGGGAGATTTACAGTGTAGGAGATCAGTGACTTCTCTGATCAATGTCTGTGAGGCCGTGGTTGCTACTGCTCAAAAAGTTGATCGTCAACAAATTAATCTTTCACATTCATGACAGTTCAGACACTTTATTACATTTTCATTTTCCCCATTATGCTAAAATTATCTAACTTTTTCATTTATAATGCTTACTCTATCCTCATTACAGCACATCCCCACAAAAGATTATTTGCACAAATACGCTACTCACAAAAAGTTAGGGATATTTGTCTTGCGGGCCAAATTTTAAGATAAACCCAAAATGCACTCTAACCTCTTCAGGTGAGCTTAGTTTGACTTTCTCTAAACTTTTGAACGTCAATGTCCAACTGTTCAATTTTTCAATACTTGTTGCACAACTTGCTGTTCTCTTACAAGGATCTTAATGGCAAAATTCACAACAGGTGTTTAATCCATGAATCAGCCAATACATTTTGGGGTTGAATTAGTATTAAACAATGCTCCAAATCATGCTGTTCACATTTGGACATCACAAGACCAAGACAACACCTAACAATTAATCAACAGTTCCTTGCCATTGTGAGGCTTCAAGCAGGGTGTGCTCAGAAAGAAGTGGCCACAGAGCTTAGAGTGTCACAGAGCCATCAGCACGTTGTAGCAGATACAGAGAGACTGGAAGAGTCACAGAAAGGCAGAGAAGTGGACGTCCTTTGGCCTCATACCAGGCTGATGACCGCTTCCTTGTGAACAATGCCCTTCGGAACCGGATGGATGATGAATGCAACACAACTCCCGACACATTTAAGGGAGATGAAAGGCACTCAAGTGTCACTTCAGACCATTCAAAACAGTTTACACCAGCATGGTCTGCGTGCTAGATGACCTACAAGGGTACCTAACCACACCATTAGGCACATAAAAAACTGCATACACATTAACTTACTTTTCTCAGTTCAGATTTGTTTTTTATTCATTTCATTCTGCATTCAGTGCATATAGGGGTGTGACCGCCCTCTTTCTGAGCTGGGAAAGCCATCCAGTCTGGCCTAAGCTGTTACTAGTGGTTCAGCCGCTCGACCCTTATTCACATTCACGCCACTTGGCAAGTGAAAAGGTTTTAAATACTAGAGTAGGGACTGTCCCACAAGGGTTGCCGTGACGTGGCGGGATGGCTTGTACATTATTTTGATCAAAATTATGTTTACTAAATACCCTTATTATTAATATTACCTTTATGCATTATTTGCAGTATATTTTTTACTTTTTAGTTCAGGATATTTGTGTTTTTTGCTTTTTGTTTTCTCACATAAAAAACTGGAGTCTGAACTGAGAAAGTAAGTTAATGTGTATGCACAATGTAAGTGCATATTAGCACATGACCATTAACTAGAGAAAACAAAAAGCAAAAAACACAAATATCCTAAACTAAAAGTAAAAAATAAACCGCAAATAATGCATAGAAGTAATAATAATAATAATAAGGGTATTTAGTAAACATAATTTTGATCAAAATAATGTACAAGCCATCCCGCCAAGTCACGGCAACCCTTGTGGGACAGTCCTATTCTAGTATTTAAAACCTTTTCACTTGCCAAGTGACGTGAATGTGAACAAGGATCGAGCGACTGAACCACTAGTAAAAGCTTAGGCCAGACTGGATGGCTTTCCCAGCTCAGAAAGAGGGCGGTCACACCCATATATGCACTGAATACACAATGAAATGAATAAAAAACAAATCTGAACTGAGAAAAGTAAGTTAATGTGTATGCACAATGTAAGTGCATATTAAGGGGGGCGTGGCCTGCATGCAGACCAGAGAGGCCACATAACTCACAGGCTCCTGCTTCTCCGGAGTGAAACCGGCTAATAACAGCACTCTATATTACCTCTCCTCCTCCCTGTGCACAGTAACGGTTCCTGGAAGGTCCTGGGCACATGATGACCCTAGGGAGAGTGCAGAAACGCAGTTCCCCGCCGAAGCTCCTGGACTTCTTCCCCCAAGGACAGACTGCACATGCTGCAGGTAAAATGGCTGCGGCTTCCCCCTCAGCTTCCTCCCGCTCTTCGGGTGGCATCTGAGACTCACAACAACCTTGTCTCCTATTACTAAAGGAGACATGAGGGACTTTCTGGCCTCCATCTGTGCTTCCCTAAAGGAAGACATGCAGTCCATGCTGCAGGAGATTAGAGGGGAAGTCTCGTCCCTGGGGGAGAGAATTGCTCATGTTGAGAGCAAGATGACTGAATATGCCAAGACTATAAATGCTCTAATGGATGACAACGAAGCTTTGAGGGAGGATATGGCTGTGGCCCAGGATAAGATGTATGATCTAGAAGATAGATCACTGAGGAATCATGTGCGTGTCAGGGACATTCCAGATAAGGAGCTGGCTGACTTTTTGCTTAAATTCATGCAAACTGTACTTCCAACCTTGCTCCCCAGAGATTTCCTGATTTACAGGATACATAGGCTCCCCAAACCCCGGCATGTGGACCCAGTCTTGCCCAGAGACACTTTGGCGCGCGTTCACTTCTATACTACCAAAGACGCCTTCATGCAGAGGATGAGGAATCCCCCTGAGCTCCCTGCTGAATACCAAGGCTTACAGGTGTTCCCAGACTTATCAGCGTCCACGCTGCCAAAGAGGTGAGAATACGCTCCTGTTTGTAAAGCACTACGTGATGTTCATATGTGGCGCCCCTGAGGCTCAGTCGCCACATAGGTACTGCACCTTCTCCTAAGGTGTGGTGCCCCACCATCCAGGTAAGTTGGAGGCTCCTGACCACGCTCCAACACTCACACCCCACACAATAGAGTAGTTCAGCACAACCACATTGCGGCTCTTTGCTTAGAGAGAGGCAGAGCACCTTTGGTGGTTCCCTGCTTGGAACACTAGACGTGCTGGGAGGTGGGTGGAGTTCAGAATATATATATGAGTGGGATGGTTTAGGATGAGAGGTCAGTCTGACAGGAGGTCAGTGAGGAAGGAAGCCACTCGGGAGGAGTAGGGATCCCTGGAAGAAGGAGTGCTGCTGCTGCCTCAGTGACCTGAGCCAGCTGGCATGGGAAAGGAAAGGAAAGAAGGAGAAGGACGTTGACCTGAAGCCTGAGCTTCCATAGAAGGGAAAGGACAAGTACGGAACGTAGGAATAAAAGGGAACACAGAGGACGTGGGTTAGAGGAAGAACCCTGCCTAGAAGTTCTAAGCGCAAGGTCGGGACCCGGTCCCCGAGGTTGTACGAACGCTAATGGTTCTGCAGCAGACACCAGTGGAGTAGTGGGCTGTAAATGCACTACTCCCATCTAAGACTTGAGCGCACGACAGCAATACAGATAGAGAGCCGGGACTTAGGAGTAGAGAGTCCCCGAAGCAGGCTACAGCTGTCTGCCGTGCAAGTAGAGTTCTTGGGAACATCTGTCAGGAGATCTTCACAATTAAAGGCGCTATAGAGGAGACGTTCAGGAAAGGCACATAAGTTGGCGGAGTGTGGAAGGGAGCTTTCCATCTTGCCTGGAGGTTGACTGAGGGCACTACAGACTGTGAGTAAAGCTTTGGAACTACATGCCCTGGTGTCCTCCATTCCTTCCTGCGTCCGTCCGCCTGACACTGCTACATCCTGTGCGCCAGACACTACATCACCTAAGTGTCTCCACATCTACACTGCCCTGGGACAACAGCCCTGCCTGTGGAGGGCTATACCATCATTGCTGCACCACACCATCTGTCCCGGAGGATCTGCATGCAGTATTGGCTTAACACCTCCCTTGCCGAACACCACAGGTGGCGTCACAAACTATTCATTTAACTATATTTCACCATTCACATCTTCCTATTACTTGGGCGCCCAGGGCCACAGTCCGGGTCACCGCTGCTGTGACATGTCCCACTGACACCGGCCCGGTACTGAGTACCCCACAGCCCTGGGCGGGCGACCCACATATCCGATGCAAATTTGGATTTAATCCAGTCAGGCTGATAATATCCTATGAAGGTCGTGATGTGGTCTGCCAATCTCCCAAACAGGCTGAGAACATGCTAACCGATTGGAAGATTTCCTTTGCTTCACGCCAGAACCCGATGGGAAAGAAAATTGTTCAGGACTGGATTCAAACTTGAAGAGGAGGATGAGATGCTGTCCGGATGCAGGACTCTGCTGTGAGGGTGCTACGGATTTTGTAACCTATTTCCCTTTTTCCACCTTTTTTCTTTTTGCTTCAGCACCCCGTCCAAGATAACTCTTGGTTATTTTCCATCTTTTTGGGAGTGAACCTTGGGACTGCCCTGAGCTGGCATTTACCTGTGGTCTAGGACTGACCACTCAGGCGTTTCACTGCCTGACTAGCCTGGCCTTTGGAGTCTGAACTGAGAAAGTAAGTTAATGTGTATGCACAATGTGTGGCGCCCCCAGGAGTATGGCCGCCACAGTGGCTTTGCTTCCTCCAGGGAGGGTAATGCCTGGCTTGAAAGCAGTGAAGGGTCTCTCTCGCAGTTAACCTATACAGTACATGTGGATCTGCATGCAGTGTCGGCTTAACATCTCACTTGCCGAACACCACAGGTGGCGTCACAAACTATTCCACCATTCAAACTTCCCCTTTTAATTGGGCGCCCAGGGCCACGAACCAGGTCACTGCTGCTGTGACACATCCCGCCGACACCGGCCCGGTATCGAGTACCCCACAGCCCTGGGAGGGCGACCCAAATGTAAGTGCATATTAACACATGACCATTAACCAGAGAAAACAAAAAGCAAAAAACACAAATATCCTGAACTAAAAAGTAAAAAATAAACTGCAAATATGCATAAAGTTAATAATAATAAGGGTATTTAGTAAACATAATTTTGATCAAAATAATGTACAAGCCATCCCGCCACGTCACGGCAATCCTTGTGGGACAATCCTACTTTAGTATTTGTGTTTTTTGCTTTTTGTTTTCTACCATTAGGCACATGCATCATCGTTTTGTATGGGCCAGGGAGCATCTATACTGGACAAGAGACCAGTGGGCTTTAGTGCTGTTCACTGATGAAAGTCGATTCACGCTGAGCAGAAATGATGGCCGCCAACAATGTTGAAGTTGTCAAGTAGAGCTCTATGCATCAGCCACTATAGCCACCAGACAAGCTTCTGGTTTGGTAGTGGTGTTACAGTGTGGGCAAGTATGTCTAGTCAATACAGAACTGCTCTACAGTACAGTACAAGGAGAAGTCACTTGTCATTACAAATTCCTCTGTAAACATAATTAGGAGGTGGTTCAGCGAAAGACATTTGGAATTCTCCTAAATCACTAAGGATTACCCCGATATGATATGTGCAGCGTCGGACTGGAAAACCTTGGGCCCACCAGAGAAAATCATTCTTGGGGCCCACTATGTAGCTGCATAGAGTTAAATACCAGACCACCAATTATGCGGTAAAACACGCTAATATCTGGGTATAATATAAGGTTGTACATGTCTTAATTATGTAGCAGGAGTTGGGGTAGCCCCCTCATAGAATATAAAGCAGCCCCCTCACATAGTATAATGCAGCCATCTCATAGAATATAATGCAGCCATCTCATAGAATATAATACTGCCCCCCTCATAGGGAATAATGCATCCCCTCATAGGGTATAATGCACCCCCTCATAGGGTATAATGCACCCCCTCATAGGGTATAATGCTGCCCCCCTCATAGGGTATAATACTGCCCCCCTCATAGGGTATAATGCTGCCTCCTCATAGGGTATAATACTGCCCCCCTCATAGGGAATAATGCACCCCCTCATAGGGTATAATGCTGCCCCCTCATAGGGTATAATACTGCCCCCCTCATAGGGTATAATACTGCCCCCCTCATAGGGAATAATGCACCCCCTCATAGGGTATAATACTGCCCCCCTCATAGGGTATAATGCTGCCCCCTCATAGGGTATAATGCTGCCTCCTCATAGGGAATAATGCTGCCCTCCTCATAGGGTATAATGCTGCCTCCTCATAGGGTATAATGCTGCCCTCCTCATAGGGTATAATGCTGCCCCCCTCATAGGGTATAATACTGCCCCCCTCATAGGGTATAATGCTGCCCCCCTCATAGGGTATAATGCTGCCTCCTCATAGGGAATAATGCTGCCCTCCTCATAGGGTATAATGCTGCCTCCTCATAGGGAATAATGCACCCCCTCATAGGGTATAATGCTGCCTCCTCATAGGGAATAATGCTGCCCTCCTCATAGGGTATAATGCTGCCTCCTCATAGGGTATAATGCTGCCCTCCTCATAGGGTATAATGCTGCCCCCCTCATAGGGTATAATACTGCCCCCCTCATAGGGTATAATGCTGCCCCCCTCATAGGGTATAATGCTGCCTCCTCATAGGGAATAATGCTGCCCTCCTCATAGGGTATAATGCTGCTTCCTCATAGGGTATAATGCTGCCCCCTCATAGGGAATAATGCACCCCCTCATAGGGTATAATGCTATATAGATATATAGATATAGAGTTAGATAGATATAGATAGAAAGATAGATGTAGAAATAGATAGATATAGAGATAGATAGTAGATAATGGATAGAAAGTAGATAATGGATAGATATAGATAGAAAGATTCATAGAGATAGATAGAGATAGATATAAAGATAGATATAGAAAGAAATATAGATAGATAGATAGATAGATAGGTAGATAGATATAGAGATAGATAGAAAATAGATAATGGATAGATAGATAGATATAGATAGATAGCTATAAATAGAAAGATATAGAGATAGATAGATAGATATATAGATAGATATAGATAATAGATAGAGATAGATAATAGATAGAGATATACAGATATAATAATAATAATAATATAGACATATATAGATAGATATAGAGATAAATATATATAGATAAATGGCTATAAATAAAAATAGATAGATATATATAGAGATAGATAGATATAGAGATAATAGATATAGAGATATATAGAGATAGATATAGAGATAATAGATATAGAGATAGATAGATAGATATAGAGATAGATATAGAGACAGATAGATATAGAAAGATAGATATAGAGATAGATATAGAGATAATAGCTAGATATAGAGATATGTATAGAGATAGATAGATAGATATAGAGTTAGAAAGATAGATATAGAGATAGATAGAGATAGCTAGATAGATAGATGGATAGATAGATATAGATAATAGAGATAATAGATAGATATACACTCACTGGCCACTTTATTAGGTACACCATGCTAGTAACGGGTTGGACCCCCTTTTGCCTTCAGAACTGCCTCAATTCTTCGTGGCAGAGATTCAACAAGGTGCTGGAAGCATTCCTCAGAGATTTTGGACCATATTGACATGATGGCATCACACAGTTGGCGCAGATTTGTCGGCTGCACATCCCTGATGCGAATCTCCCATTCCACCACATCCCAAAGATGCTCTATTGGATTGAGATCTGGTGACTGAGGAGGCCATTTGAGTACAGTGAACTCATTGTCATGTTCAAGAAACCAATCTGAGATGATTCGAGCTTTATGACATGGCGCATTATCCTGCTGAAAGTAGCCATCAGATGTTGGGTACATTGTGGTCATAAAGGGATGGACATGGTCAGCAACAATACTCAGGTAGGCTGTGGCGTTGCAACGATGCTCAATTGGTACCAAGGGGCCCAAA